>NC_048433.1:15606669-15906669 GCF_004353265.1 Vitis riparia
TTTCTGGTTTCTCCCAACTGATAACGAGGACCCTTTTTCTCTGCTCCCAAGCTTTCTTTTCTACCTCAGCTCCCTGTCTCCTCCTCTTTGTTTCCTCTTTTTTCTTTCTTTTTCCTTCCTTTTTTTAGCTTCTCCTCCAAGCTATGTCTATATCCCGTCCCATCTGCCGCCCAAAAGCTCCCCCATCAGTCCCCTTTTTACTGCCCTAAAAACAGCTCCCCCCATCATGTCGAGTGGCTCCGGAAAAAAAAGGTAGGAAAAATAAATAAATAAAAAAGAAGACTCCCTACCTCCGGGGGTCTACACCTGTGTATTATATAAATCCACTCATCTTTTCTCTCCCTCTTTTTTTTTTTTTTTTGGATAAAATTGAATAAAAATTTTGTTAATCAACATCAATAATAAAATAAGAAAATTTTTAAATTAAAAATTAAATACAATTAAAAAAAAAATAAATAAATAAAATTAAAACAAAAAATTTAAAAATAAAATATTGACTCTCATTGTATTTTCTATTCTTTCTCGAATTTATATTTTATACTAGTATGATCAAGTGAAGTGAAAGTTAATATTTTATTTTTATATTTTTAGCTTTAAAGTTATTTTAGTTTTAAATATATTTTTAATTTTAAAAATTTCTTATTTTATTGATCTCAAATCAATTCTCATGGTAAAAAAAAAAAAATTGTGAATTGATGTTACTAACCTAACAAGTAAAAGGATGTTTTAGAAAATAATTATCTAATTTGTAAAAAAGTGCATGTATTTTAAAATATTTTTAAATAAATAATAAAACTGATTTATAAAACTTGGAATTCTTTTTTCTATTTTTTCAAATTAGTGAGTCAAAACCCACTTTTCCTTTTCAAATTTATGGTTATTTTGATAAATAAAAAATTCCAAATATGATTTTTTTTCCTATTTTAAAAAAAAATTAAATTTTTATAAACTTTATAATTACAAAATTGATAAATATAAAAGATAATAAAGAATAATTATTTAAGATGTTTGAAGTAACAAAAATAAATTTTACTTAATAATGAAAAAAATTAAGACAATGACTTGAAAAAATAAATTAAATAATAAAAAAAGTAGGGTGGCCCACCAGTACAACACGAATGGCCCATGGCTTCATGGACTGTTTTGGATCGCTATTTGGCTTGCATGGAGCGACATGATTTTCAACTAGGTTGTGCTAATCCAACACATTGGCCCGTAAAGGCCCACTAAACAATGCCCATTTGACACCTCTATCTTAATGGGATAAGTTTAGGGAGGACCAATGTGGTTGGAGGCAAGTTTTGGGTTTTATGTTTAAACTTGGGTTGGTTTCAAATATTATACTACCCCTCGCTTTCCTATTTGTATGTAAACTGTAGGATTGCAACTACTTAACCTAAGGTAGTCGACCAAACCTCATTTCTTTGAGCTTGGGTTGAGTTCGGGTTGGTCAGGTTATACTTGGGTTGATTAGGTTGATCATGTTGCATAATTCAAAATCCACTTATAATGTTTTTTGAAAAAACTTGTTTCTATATATTTATATGAAAGTTTAAATAATAAATAGGACAAAATTTCAAGATGGGAACAAAAAAGTAAAAATAAATTTATATATCTTTTTAAAATAATAAAAAATATATATATGATTTAATATAATTTGATATTTTTTTCTTAAAAATTCAAAAAGAAAATAAATATTATTATATAGGATAATATATATTATAAATATTATAAAAATATTACATCATGTTCGAGTTAGACTTGGTTGCTCCAACCTTGGCTTGACCCTATCCAAATCCAAACCGAGTATTGAAAATAATTGTTTAAGCTCATCCAAAAACCAAATTGGGTTTGAGTTGGGTCCGACCAACCCAACCAAGTAACGTGCCTTGTAAAACGAAATAAAATCGAATTTTTTTCCCTTTTTTTATTTTTTATTTTTGTCCCTTTTAATTATTTATATAAAGAAGGCTTACAACTTTTAATTATTCATGGAATCTTCCAAATAATAAATTTCCTAAATTTTGAAAAAAAAATTTGTAGCAACTTAGTAATCAAATTATGAATTTGTAATATAAACACATAATTGAATGAAAATGAATGAATATATCGTAGATTGGTTGTTACAGTTTTGATAGTGCAAGGATATTTCTTTATAATTATCAAGAAGTGCTCCATTTAAGTTTATTTACTATTAATATAACAAATGCTTAAAGAAAATGTCCCCGCCGAACAGATTCTTGGATTGCCCAATCATCAATGAAAGGGAAATAACTGATCAACCACACAAGTTACAAGTTGCGACCGTGGGCTGATTGCAACCTTTCTATTGACTGCTAAAACTTGTAAAAGAAAACTTAATCGAATAAAGCTATCTGTACCAAATCAATACTTGTGCATGGTGGAATACGAGTTCTTTCTCGCGATCAAGTTCAGGAAGAAAGCTACTAACTAGTGTTATGCCCTGATGCTAGCTACTGATTATTAATATCCAAAGTAAGCAGATGGAGGTGGGTACGCTGATCTTCACTGGTAGTGTGTTACCCCAATTGAAGTTCTCTCTCATTCACTGACAATATATACCAGTTTATTCCAGCTTTTAAGTCTTAAAACACAGTGAAAGAACGAAGATCCAAGACAATAAAAATAATAATCCATTATGATATATCACAATCCCAGTAAATGAAAACCCCAAATCATACATATAAATGGAGAAACAAAAGAAGGAACTAACAATGCTCAGATACATAAATTCAAATAATATGAAAATAACTCCCCGAACAAGCACTAAAAATAGAGACCTTCAGAGATAGCCAACTGTAGTGGCACCGTGTCTTCTTAGAACAGTACATGAATATTCTCAAGGACTAGTCGTCGCCGGTGGGGGGGGAGAGGAATGGGATTGAAGGCATAGTAGTTGGGATTGTGGGAATGGAGGGGATTGTTGGCAAAGTTGTTGGCAGTGGAGGCAACGTGAGGTTCGGGATAGAGGGCATGGTGGGAATGCTAGGAAGTGGAGGCAGCGTGGCCTTGGGCAAAGATGGTTGGGTAGTTGGCAAGGATGGCAGTGTGGGCTGTGGCATAGTTGGAAGAGACGGCAAAGGAGGCAATGTAGGGTTGGGTAGAGTTGGGAGTGAAGGCAAAGTTGGCAGAGTCGGGAGTGATGAAGGCAAAGGTGGCAATGTTGGTTTTGGCAGAGTAGGTATAACAGGTGTCGTTGGCACAGAAGGTGGAGCAGTGTCCAAGAGACGACGTGCCGCTAGGCTAACATCAATGCTCGAAAATGAGAGTAGAACGAAGAGAGATAAGATGAAGCAATTGCAAGAGGCCATTGCTGAATGAGTTTAGAGTGGTGTGTATGTAGATTTGAATCAAGCTACGTTTTACTTGAAACTGGACTTGCGATGCCATGGCTTGGTGTTGGGTTTTTATAAGTGGATGTATGAAACTTTGGCCTCTAGATGATTTAGCCATCGTGTTTGGTGGAAAAACTTGGAAAACCATTTGGAGTATAGGGGTAGTTTTCCTATTCAGCTAAATTCCATTGACAAAATAAGTTTAATAATGAAAGTTTGACTGGAAAAATACGAGTCAGTGGAAAGATTAGGGCAACAAACTTTGCGGGGTTTATTGGTTGGTTATCTAACAATATTCATGAGTTCATGGTTTGGAAACATTGACACCTCCGTCATAACCAACAGTTCGCTAAGATGGAATTCAAATGTTAATGTATAATATAAATATTGTAGCCTTTGGAGCCATTCTAAAAAAAAAAAGGAGAAATTTGCTTTACTGAAAGTGGATCCCTGAAAGTAGCCAGGGTCAATGTTTTACGACAACGCTTTAATTACTGTTTTTGGCATATCATATTATAGTATTTTTGGTCTGATACAGTTGTAACAAGTGCCGTGGGAATCTCCATTCCATAACTATTCATTCGTACCATGGATGAAGGGTTCACACCTAATGGCAAGTTTGTCACAGGATAACGAGGAATAAGAATATATATTTTGTTTATATTTTTATTTTTTTTTTAAATAAGAATGAATTTGGTGATTTTAATTTTTATGTATGAATGCATATAAGAATATTAAATTGGAATGATTATTTGTTTTTATTTCAATATTAATGTTAAGTAATAATGAAAATGAGAATGACAAAAAAAAAAAAAAGCGGATAATAATATCTGAAATTAATAATAATATACATACATATAGCTTAAAATAATTTTTATTTTTATTTGAACAAAAAAAACCTCTCACACAATGCATAGTTTTAAAAAAATGTATATATATATATTTAAAATACATATTTCAGAGTTTTTTTTGCTAAATAATAAAAAACTATTTGGAGGTATGTTTTAAAAATGAAATTATTTTTAAAAAAATTTATACCATTATTTGATTGTTGTTCTCTTAAAACAGTTTTTTTTTTTTTTTTTTTTTTTTTTATATATATAGAGAAAAGGAAATAATTTTCTAGTGTTTTTACAAAAGAAATTAATTTCAAATCAAACAAGACTTTGTATTAAATTTATTAATCAATTTAATAATTTTTAAAAATAATTTAACACTCAAAAAATATATATAATGATTATAATAAATAATAGACATAGTTAATGCTCTAAATTCTTTAATGAATCTTCTAATTTTTAAGAATAATTTAAGATTAAAAATTTGATTAATTAAGTATAGATTAAATAAAAAATTTTGGAATACTAATTGAGTACTAAATTTATGTATATAATGAAAAATATGGTTCATGTTGTAAAATAAAAGAATAAGAAGAAGAAAAGATGAGAGAATAAACAAAGATATTCAAAGAAAAGTATAATAGAATTTCGAAAGAAAATGCAATCAATTTTCATTAGAGATATCTCTCTTTTATAGGGAGTTACAAAGAGATATACATTAATATGAATGATCATCCACAAGTTTTTATAATCCGATAAATTCTCATATTTTATAACACTCCCCCTTGGATGATCATAAGAATATGTCTCATTAAAACCTTAATAGGAAAAACCCTAGTGATGGAAAAAGAGTATAATATTCTTTTGGATTACTACAATTGCCTCGTTAAAAACCTTGCTAGTAAAACACAATGGGACAAAACCTGGACGAATAAAAAAAAAGTACAACATAATGATATTCTTATCAATTAGCTCTCCCTCTTGTTGACATGACTATCTTTTCTTTAGTAGCACAACATGGAGATCTTTGAGTTGACGTATTCCAATGTGCTTGAGCATTACAGTTGACAATGCCTTTGTAAATAGATCTACTAAATTGTCACTTGATCTTACTCATCGAATAGCAATTTCATCACTCTTTTGGAGTTAATGAAAGTAAAAGACTTGGGTGATATATGCTTGATTCTATCACCCTTAATGTATCATTCTTTAATTTGTGCAATGCATGAAATATTATTAACTTTGTAGCATTACCTTTGATGGAGGGTACTCCACATGTTTCCATTATTTACTTGATTGATCTCCACGATATTGTCGTACCACCATAGATAAATACATACCTCATTTGAGATCAAGCTTTGTGGGGGACTGAAAGATAGTCAACATCTACATATTCAAACAATTAAGATTCTAATCCTTTGGAATAACATAGACCCATGTTGTCATAGTACATGATTGACTTTATTCCAATATCTCTGAATTGGTGCAGAACTATATCTCACAAGTAAGTTAACAAAGAATGCAATATCTGGTCGTGTATAATTTGCAAGATACATCGGTGCACCAATAACATTGTAATATGGTACTTTTGGACCAAGTAATTCTTCATTATCTTCTTTATGACGAAAGGGATCTTTTTTCACTTCAAGTGAACGAACTATCATCAAAGAACTTAGTGGATGTAATCTACCAATATGAAAGTACTTTAAGACTTTCTTTGTATATGTTGACTAATAAACTAAGATTTTGTTTGAAATGTACTCGATCTGCAAGTCGAGGCAAAAAAATTGTTTTCCAGGATCTTTTATTTCAAATTTACTTTTCAAAAAGTCAACTATTCTTGTAAGCTCTTCAAAGGTTCCAACAAAATTCATTGTTCTACATATACTATAATAATTGCAAATATTCAACATAATGAATGTGCATAGACAAATAAGGTAATACATACATACTTTTCATTTCAAATATTCATTGAAGTGATTGTACCACATCCCTTTGAATTGCTTAATTGATACAAGGATCTTTGTAGCTTAATTGAGTATATGCTACAATGTTTTGAATTAGTTGTTTCAGGCATTTGAAATCCTTTAGAGATTTTCATATGTATGTCATTATCTAAAAATCCATGTAAATATGTGGTAAAGACATCCATGAGACGCAAATACAGTCCTTTTGAGATTGCTAAACAAATTGAATATCGAAATATGGTTGCATCCATCATAAGAGAATATGTTTCCTCGTAGTCGATACAAGGTCTCTACGAAAAACCTTGAGTTATAAGTCACACTTTATATCTTGTGATTTCATTTTTCTCATTACCCTTTATTATAAATACTCATTTATATCGAACAAGTTTGACAACTTCAGGCATTTGGACTATAGTCCAAATACTTCTCATTTTTCTAATGAGTCTAAGTTTGTCGGGATGTGTTCTTTCCATTTTGGCCAATCTTTTCTATGATGACATTCATCCATAGTTTCTACTTTAGGATCCTCATCATTTCTTATGATGTCAATAGCCACTTAGAAAGAAAATATATTATCAATGATAAGAGTATTTCAATCCCATTTTTCTCCATATATAAGTAGATAATTGAGATCTCATCAATATCAGGTACTTGTACATTTTCAAGAGCTAATTGTAAAATATATGTGTCTCCTAGGGCTACTTGTTTAAACTGTGCCTCTTGAGGGGCTGTTTGAGACTGATCAATCATTTTAATAACTTACTTTATATGCAACTTCTTCAACAGTGTCACCTTTCATATATCTTTCCTTGTGTTTTCCTCTTACAGGGAATGTGTTTGCCTCTTTAGGGTCTATCACGCTTCAAGCGTGCCTTAAACTCTTTATTTAATTGTCCTTCAAGGACATCAACTTATTATTTAATTGCCCTTCAAGGACATCAACTTATTATTTAATTGCCCTTCAAGGACATCAACTTATTATTTAATTGTCCTTCAAGGACATCAACACATTATTTAATCATCCTTCAAGGATATCAACTCATTATTTAATCGTCCTTTAGGGACATCAATTCATACTAAAATATTCTAGGTCAGTAAAAATGATTTTGTCACTTTCTTTGCATCAATGAAAGCATTTGGTAGTTGATTTGCAAGTCCTTGCAAATGAATAATCTTTTTGAACTTCCAGTTCACGTTGATTAGTACGAGGATCAAAATGAGTCAAATTCAATGCATTCCAAATAATTTCATGTCATTTTTTTGGAATTGGCTTTTCTCCCCTTAACGGTGGAAAAATTGTCTCATTAAAATGATAATCTACACAATATGTCATTCTACCTTTTAAGTGTATAGATAGATTAGTCACTAGATAAAAAATTCTGGTTTTATAATGTTCATCCATATGACTATACAAAAAAAAATGATGCATCATCATTTATCCCGTGGGACTAAGTTGGTTTTACAAGATTTTTCTGGATCTAGCATCATATAAAGTGTCATTCACATGGAATCAAATACTACTAGTGACATATTATAAGCTCTTTTGGAGCCTTTAATCAGGTTTCTATTACTTAATATAGTATCAACATTGTTTGTCATCAATGTTGTGCAATTAATGAGACAAAATTTTCATCAAAATAACAAGTTATAAAACATATCATAAAAACCTCACCTTTATAGAGTTGAAGAAATATTATCATGGAAGAAGAGTTAAAATCAACAAAAAAATATTAGTCATCCATGATGACTTAGCTTAATAAGTTGTGTAAAAGCAATGGGAGCATATATAACACAACAAAACAAATATGAAAAAGATAATTTAAAGTTATATACTTCTTAAATATCTCACACATTTGATTTTATAAGTGTGGAGCAATTTATACATGAAATAACTACAAAGTATTTCAATAATCAAACTAATTGCAATGATAAATCAATAATTTTTATTTAAATATTATTATGATCCAAATCAATGTTCAAAAATTAATTCATAAATCAAAATTTTAAGAGAATATATCATGATTTAAAGCATCTTCTTGGCTCAAAACTTCAATTAAAACACGACAAATCTATATATATATATATATATATATATATATATATATGTAAAGATATAACAGAATATATTAAAAACAATAGTTGAATCTATTGTAATCGAAAAATTATTCTTGAATAACAAAATTATTGTATTAATAAAAATACCATATGTGACAATATGCAATAATATATATTATTTTAAATAACTCAAAATTGTTTAATCATAAAAACATGTCTTAAAGAAAATTGACATGCAAAATCAAATTATTAAACATATGACCAAGTCATATATTTCACATATATCCAAAACAAATAATCAAAATTTTCAACATATAATTTCATTATTAAATTCTCAACAAGTAAATCCAAATAAAAAACCCTATCTAGAATTTTCAAGATATAATTACATATGTTATCCAAAAATCTCAACTTTCTAAATCAAAAGATTATTGTGTATTAAACGACTAGAATAAAAAAAAAAAATATTTCAAACCATCATCTCTAATACAAAAATATTAAGTATAAATATCATACTTTCATGCAATCCAAAATTCCACATCTATATGTAAATTTTTCTACTAAGGACAATATAATTTCTAATAATAGGAATTCATAAAAACTATCAAACACTTACCTATTTGTATAACTTGATGTACAAAATATTAATCTTTTGATAATATATAAATATTATCTATATGCTTGTTATCATAGCTTTAGGCTATAATATATTTTACTACAACTTTTGGTTATATGAATTTTATAAAATTGTACAAAATTGTTAGTTAACAATTTTTCTCCATAACTTGTAACTATAAGAAAGTACATATTAACAACTTTGGCATAACCTTTGGTTAGTGCAAAAAATATTAATTTTCTTATTTTCATAACTTCGGGTTATGAATAATAATATTTATATAACTTCTGGTTATATATATTGCTACATGGGTGAGCTGTGTGGGCTTTGTGAATGGTCAGGGCTACATGGTGGAGGTGAAGTTGTGTGGGTGAGCATGTGGTTGAGGGTCGATGCATGGTGGTGAGGATGGTTGTGGGTGAGCTAAAGGTGGATGGTGGTGGCCATGGGATGCATGTGGACTACATATGAACTGTGTGTGGTGGCTGTGAAAGCCGTGTGTGAGCTATGAGGGAGGTGTAGGTTGATCACTTTCAGCCTCAATATCAAGTAGAGGATTGTACATAGAATTATCCCCTTCACCTTCCAAACCCATTTCAAAAAAATTCCATTTGTACATCCAGGATAGAAGTAGGAAATTGAGTGCCTTCCAAAATAGTTCCAAATCTTCTTTTCATCGCCCATTTTGAGCGTACCCAGAAAGTCATCACTATTCTATACCAGAAACTTGAAAAACTGATGATGCCGACATAAAGTTGGGAATAAACTAGAAATGATGGTGTGGTGGTGAGTTCATTGAACGGGTTGAAGGAGGTGGGTATGGTGGGCTAGGAAGATGAGATCACCAGAATATGATCCATGGAAGTAAGGACAAAACAAGATGTCTAGATGACACAATAAAGCTGAAACAAAACCATGATGCTCTCAAACCAAACTCACAAGAAAAGAAATGAACCAGCAAAAAAATCAAGACACAAACAATGCACTACTTTTTATTTTTTATTTTTACGCATACTCTAATCAATAACGAACAATCTCTAATGAACATGCATAGCCTAATGGATAAACTCTCCTTATATATTGATGTAACATGAATCCTTAATGACAAGATAACCTCTTAAACTAAGATCTCTAAATCACTACCCATGATATGAAATAGAGAGAACGATATGTCAATCATCTATGCAGTAATATGTGGAAAACTACCACTCAAGGTAAAACAAAGATAGTGTCAAGTAGGCAATGATAAGGGAAATGAAGAGAGGATGAACATAATAAGTAGTGATATGCAATGTAGGAAAAAGATCATGACGATGATAATGATAAAGTGGAAATATCACTATGAAGAGTGAGGGATAAAATCCAAATATTTCTATCATGTCTAAAGCTCATGAGACCATGCAAGCACTATAAGGTCCCTAACCAAGTGTAGTAGGTAAATGAGCCAATGAAAGAAAATGTTATGATGCTCATGTGAGGCTTAAAGGGCTACCAATAGGTAACTCTATATGTATAGGATGATTGGGTAAATATGCTTACGAAACAATGACCACCCATCCTTCGACCACAACCTTGAACATGATGCTTTGAAGCCATCACATGGACAATACTAAAGACTGACATCTATCCAACATAATCATGTAAACCCTCTAAAATAATGTGAAAGTTCACTCCAAATACTCCGTGTAACTTCTCTGCATGTCTTAACCATCGAATGGTCAACAATATCATCAAGCAATTAAACGACTCCCTCATCACAAACCACTCATTACCATCCTATGAAACCAACCTATATAGCCATGTCAACTCTCTATAATCATGTGTAAGAACTCAATTTGGATACTCTATAACAACCTCTTTGCCCATCTCAATCCTTAAATAGTCAACAATCTCATCAAGCAACCAACCCATTCTCTCTTCACAAACCATCCATCATCATAATGAAAAACTCACCTCCGGTTCTATAATCTTAAACTCTACTTGATTAGATGAAAGGAGGAATGGAAAGGGTAGGCCATAATACTATACCAAGCTAGGATATATTAGGATGGAAAGGTCATGTATTGGTATTTAGGAGTGGTGATATGTAAGACTCATAATAGTAGGTAGTCACCAAGTCCAAAAGGTCAAGGTATGGATATAGATGTGTTGGAAACCCTGGATTACTCTGTTCCCATGCCCTAGGTCATTAAGGTGCATAAGAATCTATCTTAGGCTCTTTAAATTTATCATAGTGGAAAACTAGGTATTCAAAAAACAATATTGATACCACAAAAAACATATATCTAAAGAATAATTCCATATACCTTTGATCTGAATGTTCCTGGATTGATTCCAGACAGTGTAAAATACTCCAAAGTCGTAGTAGATCTTGAAAACACCATGATCTTCCACCTAACGACTCCTTAAGTCTAGGTACTAAGATGGTGGAGATCTCAAGGATGAAGGCTAAGGATTCTCTCTTTGCATTGTAAGGAGAAAATGAAAAAGTTAGAAACCTTAACCCCTAAAGGGATATTTATAAGCTTCCTACTAGACTTAAGTGACTTAAGTTAATTGCATTCCAATACCCTATGTATATTATAATGAGACACCAAGTGCTCGTGTCCGTAACCTACTATCCACTGTATACAATCTCCTCATGAACTAGTCTTCCATAGTCTAACAAGGTGAAAGCTATCAACCTTTCAAGACTATCTTTACAATCCCTAAGTTATAGATCCTCTTATTATATGATCAAATGACATACTCTATCTTACTAAGAGCATATGTCAAATTTCATCAAAGGAATTATTATGGGCTTACAAATTTCATGATTATATGTCCTTAGGATCACCCAAGAGGACATATTGTCTCAAAGTCTAAGAGATATCATAGTGCCTCTATTAAGAATACCTCTTGCTACTGGCTTCCGTCAACAGTGAGCTAATCCATAGGGAATATATGATTAGCTTATGATCTCACCCATAGGTCAAAGTTACTACTAACTTCTGAATAAGCTCAATATTCTCTCAAGGTTGAGAGACTACATAGTATAGCAGCTTGGTGAAGTCATAACTACCCGATAGCCTTATGTCATGACTCACTGTAGGTCTTGTCCAATGTGTAACCATAAACACTAGTGCACTCACCATAGGAACCTCATCCTGACGACCAAGACTAACTATTCCTCCAATTAGGAAGTGATGCACTATAGCCTCAAATAAATTGCCTAAGTGCACGAACTGACTATGAATAAATCATCTACTTGCGAGGAACCATGACTTAGATCTTTCTTGCAACTCCTAATGCACCTAAGTCATATATAATGAAAGAGATGTTAAGTCAGAATGCTCACAGTGTATAATGCATGAAATAAGAATAGATTAAAGTGAACTTAGAATATCATTAAATGAATAATATATTCCAAATCTGTCACACCATGTCATGCTTTTAAGGGCTTTATCCTAATAATATTTATAAGATATTACTCTAATCATAAGGTAGATGGGTGACAATCTCAATCTCCTTAGATTGATCATTTGATCTTAGTTTAACAGGCTCAATATCATCTATGATGAGTCAATCTTAAGTGATCAGAACATGTAAGCGAATAAACATCTAATATCAAAAGTCTAGCATACATCAACATAAGGGATGTAAAAACAGCCACATACCCATAAAAAAGAGAAGCACATGCTCGTAACAAAATAATACATATAAGATAAAAAAGACATATTACCTAATGAATCAATGAGTACATCATATGTAGAAAGTAAAGGACTGCACAAGATTCTTAACATGGACTATAGATTGAGACACTAGTTTTAGATTAGACTTAACAAAAACGAAAATGATGTTGCTAACCACGACCATAGTCAAATTGAAAAATGCTTTGAACTTAACTACTGTAAAGTGATGTACCTATGTTAGCTAAACCAAAGTCTCAACCCAAAAGATCTCCAAATTCCATATGATCATCAATACTACCAACATCCACATTAATCTACTAAAAACTAAGAGGAGAGGAGTTGAATGAGTAAAAAGTGTAGGTAGGGGATTGGTGGTCACACTCAGTCTAGACAAGTTGACTGTCCTAGCATCACTCAAATCTTGTATCGCATTGCAAAGTGAAATGCAATGCTCAGTATCATGTCCCTGAGTTTGATGGAATGCATAGTGATCATAAAAATGAAAATGAGGAGGAATAGGTTGTGGTAAATGATGCGAAAAAGTAAAGACAATCAAACCAGTACCTCAAAGCTTCTTAAAAACTCAAACTATGGTCATACCCAATGGTTTATACTGACTCATAAGTCTCTAAACATATGGTCTAGGTAGTTGGGAAGTAGTGGTTCTTGGATATGATGGTCATGGATGAATACTAGTTTGAGCAATGAAAGATTGTTGCATATAGGCTAATTGATGCTAATATTGTGGATGAGGAAAGTGAGCTTTGATTGTAAAAGGCCTTGATATAAATAGTGAGCAACCCTTTGATGTTGATAACTGATAGCGCTAACCTCTCCAAACCTCCTAGGTGATTGAACAGGCTTCTTCCCTTTGTTGTTCAAGGAAGAAGTAGTGTTTGTTCATAAACTTCTAGTTGTGCCCTCCTCTACACTAAAGACAACTTGAACCAAACTCTTGAAATCCTAGAAATGAATACCTATAAGGTGTTTAGCAAACCTCAACTAAAGGTTTTGAATAACCATGTCAATCTGACCCTACTCATTAGGTTGATCTATAATACTAGCCACTTTTACCCTCCAACGATTGACAAATGAAAAAATAATCTCATCCAACCTCTATTTAGTAACCTCTAACTCTCGTCTAGAACATCAATATTAGCATTGAAAGCTATTTGTGTTAGAAATTCATGGGCTACATCTTTCTAAGTACGAAGCCTCAAAGGTTAAACTGATGCAAACCACCTATATCCTACTCCACTAAGTGACATAGGGAAGAGTGTAACCAACTATGTATCATCTAGTCCATGTGCTCTCATGATGGTACTATAAAGCCTCAAATGAATCTTCAGGCAACCCACTCCATTGTAGCGCTCAATGTCTAGGATGTAGAATTTAATGGGCAAGCTAGTCGTCTATATACCATCTCTATCATCCTTAGTTAAGCCCTCTTCTTGTAGTCTTATTTGTCTCATACTAGTCTCATGTCTCTCCACTCTGGCCTCCTACTCTACTAATCTAGTATCATTAATAGTAGGAACAATGGGAGGTGACACTGGGTAGCAGGTGGTGGAGTAATCTCATAATGGTCCAATAAGTGAAATAAAGTACCATGTGAGACCCCAGGTAGAGGAACTTGTGTTGTCTGGGATATAATAAGAACCATCTCAGCTATACCCGTACCAACTAGCTAATGATCCTAGTGAGTACTCTCTACTTAATCCAAATGTCTACTAATTCTTACCATGAACTCTCGAATGGAAGAAAGTGTAGAAGCCAACTCATCCAACATCTCAACCAGTTTGTTTGAACCCTGACAAGAATCTAATATGACCAATCTACCTTCAGCCCTTCTCCAAGGTTGTGGCTCCAAACTTAACTGACTCTTACCTAAACAAACTTCTTACAAATCAAATGATACAACAAGACAATGAGAGACACAAAAGAAGATAGTAAAGAAGACAATACAACACAAGACAAACACATGGTCCTAAGGTGACAATCTAAAATCTAAATGTATGACAAAAACTCTAGAGTCATAAAGGTATCCACTATGAGATGGCTACAAATGTGACTAAATAATTTTTATTAATAATCCAAGATAAAAAAAAAAGTGTAAAGAACAACACTATCATAAGATGGATACTTCATCTCAAGCATTACATCTCTAATTTAACTTTCAACTCAAGCTCTAATAAAGGAAAATGATAAGGTGATTAAGACAATCTCTCGAAAAATAAAGGTATTGATTCGACTTATGGTAGCTTAGCTTTAAAGGCGTATCAACAAAATTTATACCTTAAATACTATTACTAAAGTAGCCAAGCTACTATAGCATAGTGGTTCTAGGATCGTTCACTTGGAAGGGTTTTCGCAAACACAAGTGATATTCAAATTAGGAAAATAGGAGATTTTCTTATGGATGTTAGCTTTAAAAGAAGATGTAAATGTTTTAGAAAGATTTAAACTAATTTAAGCTAACATTAAAGACTAAAATGAAAGGGTGTAAAAACAAGTTTCTCAAAGATAGGATAGCTATGCTCTGGCTCTTATGCAAATTGGAAATCTCAGGATAGGCTCCTCGCGTTGGGGTTGCAACTATGGTGATGCTTGCTTCCCGAACCGGTATGGATTTAGCAAATCAAGTTTTAATCCTTTAAAATGGCAAAACAGATGGTAGTGAATTTCATCAATGGTTATTCACCTTAGACTTCCTTTGAATGGCTCGTAAGAGATAACTAATAGTCTAAAGCTAAAAGCTTACCAAATATTGGCAACTCAAAGTCATTCCAGGTGATAAACTCACCTTTCAATGGCCATTGAAATTGGTTCTAATGAATTAATGCAAAACTCGGAATTGAAAACCTCACCTTCCAATAGCTTGTAGGAGATAACTAATGGATAGAAATCCAAAAGCTTATCAAGTATTGGCCGTTGGAAGTTGTCCAAAGGAAATAAAAACCAAACTTTGCATTAATGAACCATTAATGAAAAACGACTACCTTACCTTCCAGGTATGAGAAATTTCCATGGGATTGCATCCAATCCATCACATAACATCCATACTTTGAGAAACTTAAAAGGTTTTAGCCTCTCATCCTTGGGGATTTCATCCTCCAAGGATGTTTGGCTACTAAGAAAATGAGAAAGAAAGAGAAGGAAAAATAGAGCAAGGCTTTGTGCGTCGATTCTATATATTTCAATATCTATATCTATATATTTCTATATATGTTACAACGGATGCAAGGGAATATATATAGAGAAGTTTTTCCAACCTTCCTAGCTAAGAAATCTTATGATTGGTGGATTACAAGGAGAAGAATGGAAATTTATACAAAAATATCTAAAAGAAAAGATCTAAAGTGGAGTTGGCAGTAACAGAGGAAAATTCGTACCACGCATGGGCTGTGCGAATTTGGAAGGTGGTGTGCGAATTTCGCACACCGTTCGCACAAGCTGAAGGTGTTGTGCGAATTTCGCACAAGCCTGGAGTAGTTGTCTTCCAAAGGCCATATCTTCCTCATTTCAGCTCCAAATTGTACACGGTTTGAAGTGTTGGATTCTTGACTTCCTAAGCTTTGAAATGGTATATAGAATGTAAAAAATGGACTTCGGGAAGTGCTCCAAAAGTGCGAAAGAAAACTGCCGCTGCTGTCCTCTATTTTCCTCTTTGCTTCTCTTTGCTTCTCTCCTTTGGTTGACTTGTCTTAATGATCCAAAAAGCTGTCAAAACACTAAAACTAGCCAAAAATATGATTAGAAGTCATTGCTAGGTCCTTAACATGCCAATTGGAATAAAGATGGAGAATTACTACACAAAAGTGCTTAAAACATAATGAATTAAAGGTACAAAATAGCACTTTTTGGGTAGTAATCAGGTATAAATATGAAAAGAGTACCTTTCACATTTATGTAAAAAACATGATGAACTTCAAGTTGAAAATGGAATCAAGTACATCAAATGGAGGGTGAGGTATTGGGCCCATGATAGGTATAGAATACAATAGGATGATCATGATCGATAAGCATATCTTAAAGTACCAAATAGGATATAACAATAAATTGAGAGATGTCCTAAACCAAAAAGGGAAAGCTGACGAATGCCCAAGGGAGAACATACGCTAAACTTAAAGGATGAAAGAGAATATTACACAACACACAAAGAGAGGTCCAACTGATACTCAAACTCACACTAATCTCTTAGCATACCTAATAGCAGACCAAAAAGAAGGGAATATTGATCCAAACTATGACTAAAGAGACCTTAAAGGCTCTCAGATGCACCCACATGTAGGAAAGGAATTCCTAATAGAGGGATCTAATCTCAACTTAAAAGGTCAAGGCAGCTCTAAAAGAAAAAGGTAGGCTAAAAAAGAGTCCTTAATAGAAATGATCATACCCTCCAGCAATACGTAACCTCCTGTATGCCTTCGAAGAGACGGGGTGCTTCCATGCAAGGTGGTCATCACCTCCACACATGCACTACCTCACATCCCAAAAGGTTTCCTAATGGTGAAGGCTCTTACAGCTCTCAACACTCAATGATGATCTAAAGTGCATAGTGAATGATGTGGGTGCATTCGGAAAACCTATCAATCCAAAATAGCAAAGTGAACACACTAGTCACACAAGTATCCTAAAATCTAGCTCTCAATTATACAAGTCTGTAAAGATCGAACTTCAATCAACATCAATGTGACAACCTCCTCTAGAATGCTCCCAAACATACATATAGCCCATCACTAGACCCTACTTTGAATCACTAGCTTGGTCGGAGAACAAGCAAAGTAATAGGTCTCATATCAAATACGAGATTAAGGAAAACAAAGTCAATCGAGACTAAGAAATTAGAGACAAAGGGATAGATATGCATCCCACATAGACAAGCAACATACAATCAAGCAACAAAAGGGTAGTCATGCAACACATAGTCATGCAAAGCATGTGTATCATCCATATCTGCACTCAAGCTAAGAAAGGATAAGACAAGACATATAATCATACAACAAGATCAATCATCATGCTAAGATAAGCACAATAAGCATAAAAAAAGAAGATGCAACTTGCTAAGATAGGCAAGAGAATCAACCAATATAATCAACAGGTCAAGATCTCAAATGAATATAACAATTGAGCATGCATCATAGATAATCATCATATCAAAGTTTTTAATGTGTTATCAACACTCGAGTATACAAAAGCGTAAAGGTGGGGTATCCACTTATCAAATAACCAAATGCCATATTTCCCTCAACTAGAGTTCAAGCTTGACCCATTATGATGCCCAATGGAGTCACCATTTTGTGAACCCACATTTTTCACGTGCATCCCCACTTGACAACGAGACTCATTTTTTTTAGTGAAAATTTGATTTTTCTAAAAAATTAGAGTTACCACTTATTTTTATTTATTTTCTAAAAGAAAAAAATAAGAAAGAAAACCTTAAAAAATGACTCCTTATTTGAAAAAATGTCTTTAAAAACTATGTCTAAGTCCAGGGGTCAAGTTACTTATTTGGAAGCTACCATAAGGTAATACCCCTCTAAGCCCTAAATAAAGGTCTCTACTAATCAAGTTGAGGTAATTATGATAATTGATTTTTAAATTAATGGATACCAAGAAACAAGAACAAGGTAAAGGTGATAGTAACAAAAGCCTAGTAAAATACTACTCATACAAGGCATGCATATCAAGTGAAATCAAGCATACAAGAAAAATGAATGAACGTATCTTAATTGCAATCCAAAGCATTTCCATAAAACAATAAGGTTAGTTCAATAAGCATAATATAAAAAATTTCCTATAATGCACATTTCCACTCAAATCAAGAATTGAAAAGGTGATCAAGGCTTAGCAAGATGTAATCAAGCATAAGAATATATAAAAAAACAAGGCATATAGGGGAAGCGTACCTTAATAGCATATAAATCTCTTTCATAAGATTAGCTTAATGAATGAAATATCATAGGCAATGTCTCATATCATATACGATCAAATCCAAAATAAAGAGCAAAGAAATGAAGCAAGATGAAATAACACACAACAGTCAGATTTAAGAGTTCAACCTAGATTCATTCAAAAGTTAATTCCAAATAACATGTCAAGAGAAGGATAAAAATATGAAAAAGAACTTAACTAGTACGTATAATTCATTTACAATGTATGATAAAAGTCAAACCAACCTATAAGCATGCATAAGGAAGCTAAATTATTAATAACAAACAAGACCTTTAGCAACATGGCATAACAAGGGCATTCAGAAAATAAATACTAAAAAAATACCTAGAAGTGTTATTTCATCAAGATGAAAAGCGGAAAACATCTTCAATATATCTAGATCACAACATAAAAGCCCAAATTATTTAATTAGATGCCAATCAATACCAAATTTATTCATAATAAGGACACTATATAGAATAATCAACATACGATTAGAATAGAGAGACTTGCAAAATAAATCCTAAACAAATATCTAGAAAATAAATTTCATTGTCAAAAATATTAGACAAAATTTATTGTGTCTAAATCACAACCCAAAAGGAAAAATTATTTAATTATATCTTGATAAATACCAAATTAATTCAAAATCACATAGGGAAAAAATAGAGTAAATTTCAATGACATATCAAAGTTAATTTATTTGACTAACTTAGAAGCATAATAAAATCAAAGAAAAACTTTTACAATACATTTGATATGTCTATTTTACATGAATAATAACAACATGATAAAATTTCACAAATAGCATATTTAAATTAAGCCAATCAAACTATGGTATAGATCGGGGTTAATGCAATAAGTGTGAGAACAAAAAAATCTCCTACTTGAGTAATTGATTTTCAATGAACTAGGGTCCTAAAATTAACTTTCAGAAGTGTAGATTAAGGAAAAAGATATAAAATAAAATTAAAGAAATCAAGAAATAATTTAATTTTGTAGAATCAATTCAAGTGTTTAGAATAGAGTTAAAATTGAACCTATGTAAAAACTGATTTAGATCTCTTAATTAAAAAATGATTTTAAGCCCAATTTTTTTTTTAACAAGTTTAAGAAATTATGAACATCATATAATTATAAAAATATTTTTAGAAAAAGCCTAGGTGCCTCATTTCCAATTTTTCATTTCAACTATCAATGACTCAAGCAAAGTGATAGTGGGCTTTCATAAATAATCAATTATCTTCAACAATCATCTAATCAATAGATACCAACAATCAATATGGCCTATTGATCATTATTCTCTATTGTCCAAAATACTAAGCCTTGTACATAGCAACTCTGGCAAAGAAAAACTAAAGAAAGAGTCACTATGACTTTTGTAGTACTCCAGGTATCAATTATCAGAGATTGGCCAATGGAATTTACTGAAGTAGGTCTAAAGGATTACTTTAATCAAATTTGTTAAATTTAAAATATTTGAAAATCTATTTGAATTAAAATGACCTTGCTAAATAAATCTAAATTAAAATGCATGGTTATATTGATTTTTGATTCAAATGTTTAAGAATGGGGTTTCCACAATTGAACTTCAAGTTTAGGCCTTTAGGTAAAACAAGGGTATTTATTTGTATAAATCTAATGATATTAAAAAACTAAGGCTAAATGAGATCAACCTAAATAATTTAGAGTTGCATTCGTATCCTTAGTGTAACATTAAATTTTATTTTGAATTATATATTAGATGAATGAAATTGAGATCTTGGTTTAGGTCTAGGATTTGTAAGCCTTTACCACTTCGTATGGATTTTCCTTAGGAAAGATAACAATGGTTGAACCTTAGATAACTAGAGATCAAAAATTACCAATGATTCGCGGAAAACCCAGTCGGGTCATTTAATCAAAAACATTTATAAAACCTATGACCTCATACTAGTGTAGCAAAGCTACTATAGTATAGTGGCTCTAGGGTCGAACTCTGGGATGGGTTTTCATTCTACCAATGATATACTCATGATTAGAAATTAAATTTAATGATTTCCTTTATCAAAAACTTAAAGCTTAAAAAGAAAATAAAATTTGTTTTGAAAGTATTTGAACCTAAATTAACATAAACTAATTAAAAATGGAAGAAATAAAGTTTCTCGGAGCTAAGGATTGCTAGGATCAAGTTTAGAATGCAAAGTGGAAAATTCCAGATTTTTCTCCTCGCATTGGGGATTTAACCTATAGTTATTTCCCGAACCGGTGTAGGTTTAACCATGAAGATTTAATCCATAAAAATCAATAGAAATGGTAGTCAAGGTCCATTAATGGCTTTAGACACTATATAGGTCTTCACCTTAAACCACTTTCCAATGGCTCGTACATGATAACTAATGGACTAATATGGATCTAGCAATAAGCATCCATAAAGACCTGAAGCTTACCATGTATTGGCCATTCAAAGTGATTCTAAGGGATTTAAAGCAAAACTTTGGATTAAAAAGCCATTTATGAACTTCAACTACCTGAATTTAATGCACGAGCATTTTCCAACTTTTCATCTGGACTTTTCACCTAGCTTCCTTCACTCCAAGAAACCAAGAGTTTAGCCTCTCATCCTCTGAGAAAACATCCTCAGAGGTTGTTTGGCTTCCAAGAAAGAGAAAATAGTAACGAGAAAATAGAAAATAAGAGTGCTCTGTATATTGCTAAGTGTTAAGCTTAACATTCGGGTTCCATGTCTTCAAGAGGTGATTTCCACCCCTTATATAGTTTTTACAAAAGCAAAGCTTTTCATTGGCTTAATACAAGGAGAAGAAAGGAAATTACATCAAAAGAAACTTAAGAAAATATCTAAAGTGGAGTCGGCAAAAACAGAGGAGATTTCGCACCACGCAAGGGGTGTGCGAAATTAAAGGAGGTGTGCGAAATTCGCACACCATTCAGAAGGTGTGCGAAATTTTCGCACACCTGGAGCAGTTTTCTTCCGAAGGTCATAACTTCCTCGTTTCAGCTCCAAATCGTGCACGGTTTGAAGCGTTCGATTCTTGACTTCTTGAGCTTTGAAACGGTATATAGCATGTAAAAAATGGACTTCAGGAAGTGCTCCAAAAGTGCCAAAGAACACTGCAGCTGCTGTCCTCAGATTTCCTCCTTGCTTCTCTTTTGATTTTCTTTGCTTCTCTTTGCTTTTCTTCTTTGGTTGGCTTGTCTTAATGATCCAAAAAGATGTCAAAACACTAAAACTAACCACAAATATGATTAGAAGTCATTGCTAGGTCCTTAACATGCCAATTGGAATAAAGGTGAAGAATTACTACACAAAAGTGCTTAAAACAATATGACTTAAAGGTGTAAAATGGCACTTTTGGGTAGTAATCAACCAAGAATCCCTAGTATCATGGAATGGACAATTGTACTTCCCCCTAATTCAAACCAATCTTGGAGGGCATCTCCATTCTCATTAATTATGCCTTTGACCAATCATTCATTCCATTATTAAGTTCAATTTCCCATTGTTTCTTTGCAAGCCTTAACCCTAGGTTTTCATGTTTCACCCCAAGATGGCTTTTTAGCCTCTTATAGGCATGCCCTCACATACATAAGCCATAAAAGAATAAGAAAGAATTATTCTTGATTTCAAAGAAATTAAAAACAATAATTTATTTAATAACAAAAAGAAGAAAAAAAAACCAAGAAAAACCTTTAAGGTCTTATCTCTCCTAAGAATTGTCAAGTCATCTCTAATCTCCTAAAAAATCAAGAATTGCCTAGAAAACCTAAAAATTGAGGTTTTATAGTTTTCACAAAAAACCTAACACATGGTAGTTCCTATTGGCCACTTATGTTACAACTAATTACCTAAAAATGATTTAAAAAATAATAAAATCATGATTTCTAGTCTTGTGGGTTCCATATATGGTGGATTAAGTGCCTAAGATGTAATTCCCAAGGTGGAGAAGATGCAACATCAAAGTGTCAATTTGTAATTTCAAATTTTGGGCTATTTCAAAATGGATTTCAAGATCATAAGTTCAATTTCGATATCATTTTGAAATGGTCCTTCAACTCCAAGTAGTTGTCTTCAAATGGTCATAACTTACTCGTTTTAGCTCCAATTTATACACCATTTAAAGAGTTGGACTCCTAATTTCTTAAGCATTGAAATGATATATAGCTTGCCCAAAGACATTGGAAAATGCTCTAGATTTTAGCTCAAATTCAAAGTATGTATTGTTATTAGATTTTGAGTTCCAAATTTCCATGTGCATTTGATTGCATTTGTTTCAAACCTCCTTCATATGGTTGCTTCTCTCTATCTCATTCCATAACATCCATTGCTAGTATTTCACACCTATGAGTTTCTCATCACACCCTTGCTTGGACTCTTCATGGTTCACAAGTCTTGAGTCTCTCAAGTATGCTTGTTTAACCCTTTCTACTTTCTTGGTTGATAATGAATTTTACACTTATCATTTTTTTCATCTCTTAAACTTGAAATTAGATTCAAAATAGAAGTTAGATCCATAATTAGGGTCTTATCATCGATTTGAGTTAAGTTGAATGATTTTAGTTTTTTATATTGTATAAATCATATCATATATGTGCTATTATTGGAGTACATATTTTTGCTCCATTCACCTATTCATCCACACCAACCAAAGATAATTCATATATTCAAGTAAGATGGAAGGAGAAAAGAGAGATGGAGATATGATCATTATTAGAATATGCAAAAAATTAAAAAAAGAACATACATCTTCTCCAAAAAAAATAAAGCTTGCTTTTTCTTCTTGTTTATTCACTATTCCATATTCTCTAACCCTTCAAGACTGCACACCTTTAAAGATGCCATCTTTTCTTCTCAAGATGCCACTTTTTCTTCTCAAGATGTCACATTTTTCTCTCAAGATCTATCTCACTTTTTCTCCCCAAGACTTTACTTTTTCTTTAAGATGCCACTTTTTTTTTTTTTTTTTTTTTTAATCTCAAGATGTTGCCTTTTCTTCTCAAGATACCACTTTTCCTCCCCTCTCAATTAGTAGCAGTCCTATTCTCTGACTTTCGATAATCGTGAGTCTTCTCTTCTTCAATGGTGTGATCTCTATCATTCAATGGTCGCAAATCCTTTAACATTCAATGGTTGCAAGTCCTCTAACTCTCAATAGTTGTGAGTGTCCTCCATGGCATCTTCTAATTCCTTTTCAATATTGTGGTAGCCACTTCCTCTCTATCCTAAGTCTCAATGCTCTCTAATGTGTGAGTCTCCAAGAGAAGCCCTCTTATGTGTGTTTTATAGATTCCTCCTCTCCCTAAAATATCTAATGTCGCTCCTTAAAGAGATATTGCAATCATGTGAACATCTCCTATAAAGAATTCTTTCCCAAAGAGAGTCCTTCTTTCTCCAAGTGTCAATCTCAATCTTAATGTGGCGTCCATCCAAAAAGCCCCTTTATATGGTGTGAATATATTTTTTATCTCCTATCAATCTCCAAAACTCCATGTTTCCTTATCTCAAAATCTCCTATGTCATGAGTCTTATTCAAGGAGAGTCCTCTCCTCTTTAAATTTCTTCATGTCGTGTATATCACAAAGAGACTCTTTAATATCCCACTCTCCAAACCGTGTACACCTACTTTCCAATCTCAATATGACATAGATCCTCTCTCAAAATCTCTTTGTGTTGTGTATACCTTGTCTTCCAAATCTCCTTACCTTATTATTATTATTATTATTATTTTCTAAAATCCCCTTCCATCCTTAACAACCTCCTTATGATTGTGTATGTCAAAGACTCCTTAATGGCAAAGTCTCCAATGTCATGTATAATCTTACAAAGAGTCATCTCTTCCTAAAAAAGTCAGTGGTAGTCATATCTCAAAGAAAAATCCTCTCTATCCAAAAGATCTCCTCATATCATCCACCCAAAGGAAGTCTCCTCTCTAATCTAAAAAAAAATCTCAACGTTGTCCATATCTAAATAAAGTCCTACTTTCTTCCAAAAATATCTCCATGTCTCAATGTCTTCCTTGTTTTCCCAAACAAGCCCCCATGCACAAGCCTTACAAGGTGACAATGAAATACTATCCTAAAATGCAACTAAGAATTTTTCTAAAATGCATCTAGATGAACTATCCTAAAATACACCTAGATGAATTAACATAAAATACACCTAAATGAGATTAACTAAGAATGTATCTAGATGAACTATCCTAAAGTGCACCTAAATTGAATTAACTAAATATGCATCTAGATGAACTATCTTAAAATGTAATTAAACTAAAGTACAACTAAGAATTTCCTAAAATGCAACAAAATGAATTAGGCTAAGTGAATTAAACCTAAAATGCAAGTAAATAAGCTAGACTAAGAATGTAACTAAGTGAGCTAAATAAAAATGCAACTAAGTGAGCTGAACTAAAATGCAACTAAGTGATCCAAAACTAAAATGCAACTAAGTGAGCTAAACTAAAATGCAACTAAGTAGGCTAAACCTAAAATGTAACTAAGTGAACTAAACTAAAAACTAAGTGAGCTAAACCTAAAATGTAACTAAGTGAGTTAAACGTAAAATGCAACTAAGTGAGCTACCACTAAGGTCATATTTGGAATCCATAAAAATCCCACTCTATAATGAATCTCCAAAAATGACTCAAAAAATAATAAACCAAATGAGTGATAATAGATCACCATGGGATGGATATAAGGCATCGAGAAGTGAAGGAGAACATATAGAAAAACATGTGCTACTAGGACAAAATGGAGGGTCTACAATCATAGCATCTCATTTTCTTGTTTTTGTTATAGTTGTTTTCGATTGTAGTCATCGTCTATTGCTTCCTTAGTGTTTTAGTTGTTTTCAGTTGCAGACTATGTTCCTTCATTCCTGTTTATTTGTTTTAGTTTTTTTTTTTTTTTCCAATCATGGACATTTTTCTTCAGCTTGATTTTTTTATCTTTGTGAGCTTGCATTGAGGCTTTCCTTCTCCTTTGCAATTACCAAGGCATTCTCATTTCTTTAAGATCGTCAGATTATCTTCATCTTAGTCACCTTTTAGTAGTTTGCCTTCAAGTCTTTATCTAGTGTATTTCCCCTTCATTGAGTTTATTTGGGGCTTTCCTTTTTCTCTCATTTATATCTCATTTTGGTTGCCTTTGAGTTAGTTTTGTCGTAGAGTCGTGGATCGTGACCTCCCTTTCAACAGATTTTTGACATTTAAAGCCCTTAGTCATGAGTTGTGCATCAAATCATTATCATGAATTTATCATCATTTTAATTTTTATTAGCACATCCCTCTTTCATTGAGTTTTATTACAACATCATTTTTTTTTCTTAGTTTTATTAGGGCATCCCTCATTTACGTGAGTTGATCACCTTATTTTAGTCACTCTTTAGTTGTTTCACTCAAAGTCGCAGATTGTAATCTCTTTTAAGCCCACCCCATAGCCTAGAGTCATTCTTTTCATTCATAGCCCTAAGTTGTTCATTGTATCACAATTCTAAGTTGTTTATTTCATCATAGAATTAAGCCTTCATCGTTTTGATCAACCTTTGAGTGGTTTGACCTAGAGTTGTGAATTGCAATCTTCATTTTTAGTTGATTTTGAGGCATTCAAAGCCCGTAGCCTAGAGTTGTTCATTGTATCACCATCTTGAGTTTCTCATTGGATCATAACCTTAAGTTGTTCATTGCATCACATCCCTGAGTTGTTCATTGTATCACAACTCAAAGTTATTCATTACATTCCATCCTTGAGTTTTTCATAGTATCACAACTCGAAGTTGTTCATTACATCTCATTCTCATCATTTTAGCCACCTTTGTGTGACTTGACTTGGCATCATGAACTGAGACATCATTTTTTGTTAGCCTTTGAGTGGTTTGACCTAAAGTTGTGGATAGTAATCTCCCATTTCGGCCGATTTTGAGGCATTTAGAGCCCATAACATTGGTATGCAAAGCTCATAGCTCGGAGCTCTTCATTGCATTCATGATAACCCAAACTTGTTCATTGCATTCATTACAACCTTGAGTTATTCATTATATCCACAACCTAGAGTTGTTTATTGCATATGCATTCTCATATAACATCACCACCCTTATCCAAAGCTTCTCCTCCCTTGTTATATGGGATGGACCTTTGAGCTCATTGTCTTATGTGCTAGGACAAAATTTTGGTCTTTCTGTTATTTAGTATAATCACTTCGTTCTACTCAATGCTTACATTCGTTACTCACGTTTTCTCACTCACATTCCTTACACTCGTGATCTTTACCGAAGAGGGACATATTTGTAAAACTTTAATTTTTTTTCTCATAAAACATGTTATTCATCTTACTGGATACCTCTTGCCTTGTGCTCTTGTAGTATATGCATAAAATCCTCTTTTTCCTTAGTCGTTGATTGCACTCCTTGGTGGTCCATTTATTACTCAGTTTTGGCACTCTTAGGCCACTTTTCAAGACTTTTTAGAGGGAGTTACTGGATCCATCGTGTGACTTTAGTGGTACCCTAGGTTCCCCTAAAGTTTTGGCATGTTTAGATAAGACCTTTTCGCACAACTCAAGACCCTTTTATGGTAAAACTAATTGAGGCAATTGGTTAATCAATCTCTTTGACTTGTTGATTAGGTTTTTGTGTTTTTAGGCCTATTTCAACTCCTTTTAGAGACTTATTTTTATTTTTGTTGGTTTTTAAGAGTTCTTAATGGTGTTTTAGGCTAACTTTTATGAGCCTTAGTCGTGGTTTAGAGATCTTATGGGGTTTAGTTTTGGTTTAAGAAGGTTTTAGAAGTTTTGAGTTTTAGAGTAGATGAGGACAAGAGCCCAAATCTCTACCATCCCTGACCCTATAAAAATGGGCCTCGAGAGCTCAGTTTGAGAGGAAATTACTTAGTATTTTGGGAGGGGGAACTATATGAATTTTCAAAGAGAAAGAGAGAGGAAAAGTTCTTAATTGATTGAAAATGAATTGAAGGAAGATTTGGATAGCTAGAAGGCAAGTGCTTACTTGTGTGGAGGATCATTGGTAAGCACACTATGATTTCATTTCCTTTTTTTCACTCACTGTTTTTTTTATCACTTTCTATTGATTCTTGGGTTGATTTATATATTAGGTGTGGATATTGCAGGCCACACATTAGGTTGTTGGTTATTTGTTCATGATTTATGGTTGTTATTTTTTCTCTCCTTCTCTTGATTCTCCTTGATTTCTTGTGGGATTGCTTAACCTTTGATTTATCTTGTTGTACAATAGTTTTGAAGTTTGGTTTGATTAGATTTTGACCTCTTTTGGGTATTTTTTATCCATTTTCAAGCTCATTGATCTCTCATGAGATGAGGCTATTAGGACATTGAGTCATCTTTATATGTTGGCAATTTTGTTTCTTTTTATATTTGGTCATAGAGTCTTTTTAGATAGTGACTTACTCTCCATTGAAGATCAAGTGTTTCTATTTGTCCAACTAGAAAGTCATAGGTACGTCTAAAAAGGTTTGGCTTGTGGCATATTAGGCTACTTTGAGGTATAAAAATGTTCAATATCATTTTTAGACTTAAAATATTTTAAAATGATTTTTCAAAAGAAGCAAGGGCCACTCAAGCGGTTAGGTATGCTCAAGCGGACCACTTAAGTGGCATAAGTTCGCTCAAGTGGTCATGATAGTCCTACTGAGATTAGAAACAGATTTTGCATGAATTTTGCTCAAACTTTATTTTGGAAACTTAAGATACCAAAACTCTTTATGGTATTCACCTATAAATACCTCATAATAACTCTTAGAGGGTCAAAGATTTTAGAGATTAAGAGATTCACATTAGTTGAGAGGGTTTTGTTGAGAGGATCGTTCTAATGATCCTAGAGAAAAAGCCTAATGTGTCATAACATTCCCAATCTCCTATTCAAATATTTGAACTTTGATTATTGGGTTGAAGACCATTGTCCTTTTAGGGTGGCTGAAGGATTTACTAAGGAGCAACAAGAGGTTGTTGTATCATGAATGTGAATCAAGTTGTAGGTACTAGAGAGTAAGTCTTTAGGGTAAAGAGGTGATGCGACTCATGGTAGCTTAGCTTTAAAGGCGTATCAACAAAATTTATACCTTAAATACTATTACTAAAGTAGCCAAGCTACTATAGCATAGTGGTTCTAGGATCGTTCACTGGGAAGGGTTTTCGCAAACACTAGTGATATTCAAATTAGGAAAATAGGTGATTTTCTTATGGATGTTAGCTTTAAAAGAAGATGAAAATGTTTTAAAGAGATTTAAACTAACTTAAGCTAACATTAAAGACTAAAATGAAAGGGTGTAAAAACAAGTTTCTCAAAGATAGGATAGCTATGCTCTGGCTCTTATGCAAATTGGAAATCTCAGGATAGGCTCCTCGCGTTGGGGTTGCAACTATGGTGATGCTTGCTTCCCGAACCAGTATGGATTTAGCAAATCAAGTTTTAATCCTTTAAAATGGCAAAACAGATGGTAGTGAATTTCATCAATGGTTCTTCACCTTAGACTTCCTTTGAATGGCTCGTAAGAGATAACTAATGGTCTAAAGCCAAAAGCTTACCAAATATTGGCAACTCAAAGTCATTCCAGGTGATAAACTCACCTTTCAATGGCCATTGAAATTGGTTTTAATGGATTAATGCAAAACTTGGAATTGAAAACCTCACCTTCCAATAGCTCGTAGGAGATAACTAATGGATAGAAATCCAAAAGCTTATCAAGTATTGGCCATTGGAAGTTGTCCAAAGGAAATAAAAACCAAACTTTGCATTAATGAACCATTAATGAAAAACGACTACCTTACCTTCCGGGTGTGAGAAATTTCCATGGGATTGCATCCAAGCCATCACATAACATCCATACTTTGAGAAACTTAAAGGTTTTAGCCAACCATCCTCTGAGGAAAAGTCCTCAGAGGCTGTTTGGCTACTAAGAAAATAGAAATGGGGAAGAACCGGAGAAGAGAGAAAAAAAAGAGCTTTATATTTCTAAGTTAAATGTACAGAGGATCGATCTCCCCAATCCATATATTCCAATCTTCCCTTTCTGGAGGTGTTGTGCACCTCTATATATAGCAAAATTACAAGATAAAGCCTTATGACGGCTGAATACAAGGTTACAAAAGGAATTTACATGAGAAAATATCAAGCTAAAAATATCTGGGAAGTCGGTGGTGCGTGCATGGAGAAACAGAGGAAATTTGGCATTTTTGCAAGGTGAATTTCTCCTTGTGAAATTTTACAATGTTGCGAAATGGCAAAATTTCGCACCATGAGGAAAATCCCCTTGCGAAATTTCGCAAGGAGAAATTCACCTTGCGAAATTTTCGCAAGGTTTGATGCAGTTGTCTTCCGAAGGCCATATCTTCCTCATTTCAGCTCCAAATTGTACACGGTTTGAAGCGTTGGATTCTTGACTTACTAAGCTTTGCAATGGTATATAGTATGTAGAAAATGGACTTCGGGAAGTGCCCCAAAAGTGCAAAAGAAGACTGCAGCTGCTGTCCTTTGTTTTCCTCTTCTCCATTGTTCTTGCTTGTGCTCGTGTTTCCACTTGAAATTCAAGCCTGTAAACTTCCAAAATCCTTGCTTTAACTTGTCCAAGTAGCTCCTCCATCATTTGGCATGCTTGAATTGATTCATAAGCTGATAAAAACATGTAAACTTGCCACAAAATGGTTAAAACCAATTACTAAGGACCTTAATGAATTAATTGGGTTAAATGGATATGATTACTACTCAAAGGTGCTTAAAACCATTATAATTAGGTCTACAAAATAGCACTTTTTGGTAGTAATCACACCCCCCAACCGACTCATTGCTAGTCCCTTAGCAATGGAGGAGATAAAAACTAAGTAAACTATAATAATATACATAAAAGGGATCATGCAAATGACTCCAAAAAATGATATGAGTGGCATGATGGACATCCATGGATCAATAAAGATGTGAAACTCAACCTATAATAAGAGTTGTCAAAGCATTCACTTGATCATAGAGTACAAAGAATGGACATTATGCAAGTTTTAAGCATCAAAAGAATTTCCACTCTCAAAAGATCCAAATCAAATTCTTCCACTAAAAGCTAAGTGTTTATGTGATTAGCTTCCGTGTATAGTATGGATAACTATCATCTCCCCCCAACCTAAGTCTTTCTTTAAGCTTAGCAAAATTAACCATCTCTTGATAGGCTAGGAACGCACCTCTTATTCACAATTCTTTTCACTTACTAAACTTAACCAATTCACCCATGTAACAAGCAGAGGATCGGTGACTCCCAACCAATAAAGGCTTAGGGCACCAGGCTTTAAAGGCTTTCGCCACCCCTTTCGACCATGCTCAGGTTTCAAGGCAAGCAAAGAAGTTTATTCTATATATATATATTTTTTCTTTTTCTTTTTCTTTTTCTTTTTTTTCTATTTTTTTCAAATACTCATTGGTCTTTATGAGCTGTCCCAACACTATTAAAGAGAGGTTAAAGGGGTCAAATTATGATTTCTCAAGCTTAGAGGGTGAGATAGTTTCACATCTTATAACCGGAATCTAATGTATGTGTGTGCGAATAGCTTAAGATGGAAGAGATAAGTTTGCATGCAATGGGAGTTTCAACAATTCATCAACTTTTAGAAGAGCATAATACAAACTCTAAGACTCATGTAATCAAGTTGAAACTCGACTTCTCTCATTTAATTTTGAGAGTTAATCCTTAATATCCATGGAGTTTAAAGCAAAAATTTTAAAAATTTAAACAAAAAGTAGCTAATTTAACTAAGTATGATAAAAATTTAAACTAATACTTCCTTCCTCATCTCTTCCCCCAACCGAGATGAACATTGTCCTCAATGTTTGAATCGAAAATAAGGAGGAAGGAAGTGGTACCTCATGTGATGTGGACTTGGAGTTGAGAAGGTTGAACCACCTATTTCAAAATTCAAAAATTGAATGAGAGAGGAATTTATACTAAATATTTACAAAAATGATGAGTGGGCCCCACTTTGAGCAGCTGAGGACAAGGCTCAAAGGGTCCATGCCATGATGGTATACTCATATAAGTTGCAATGACATTTGAATGTAGCTTGCAGGGGTGTTAAAATTGGAGATTTTTTTGCTAAAACAGGGGAAAACAAAGGAGGAGTGTTAAAACTAGAAAATTGAAGTTTGAAAATGAATTTAAAAAGAATCAAATCCTTGGTAAGCATGAAGAAAAAATTTCGCAAGGTGAAAATTCACCTTGCCAAATTTTCGCACTGGTTACTCCCCTTGCGAAAGTGCAATCCCGAGAGGTTGCATTTTGCATTTTGCCAAAATGTGCATTTCGCAACTCACTTGTTGAGTTGCGAAATGGGCTTTTAAGCTTGGACTTAGATATATTTCTCCCCTATTTCACCTTTTTCTCCACATTTGTGAGCTTGTGAGCTTTCGTACCTGCATGAACACTTCAAAACTCATCTTAAAAACATATTAAAACTAAATTAAAGCTAAGAATTCAAACTAAAACATGCATAAATTTAAAGAAAGCATAGAATTTAAATGAAGCTGATAGCATGTACCCCAAAAAGAAGATGAACTATTTAGCTCATCCTCACTCACACACCCACTTCATGCTGAATTCCCCCTAGATCCCAAACAAAATTGGCATCCTTCCCATTTGGTCCAAGGGAATTCGTTTCTCTTCTCTTCCCTGGAGAAGTGGATGCTTTAAAGGGTTCAGGTAACCCTTTATCATCTTGAACCTTATGATTTTCAATGGAAGGTTGGTCCATAGAGTTGTCATAGCAATCCCCCACCAAAGTGTCGATCATTAACACTTTCCTTGATCTTTTTGCATTGGTTCCTTGAAGGTTATGGTGGGGTTGAGGAGGAAGCTTCCTTTTCCCCCTTGCTATGTCGAGATTGGTGAGCTTCTCAATGGAGTCTTGAATTTTTTCTATCCTTAGTGATAGATCATTATAAACCTCCTCCATTCTTACATTTATTGAACTCTCCAAATTATCAATCTTTTCATTAAGATGAGAGTTGATCTTTTGTTGCTCACCTACAAAGTCCTCCATGACTTTGCTTATCTTCAAAATGGCTTGCTCCAATGAAGATGTACTCATTGATGGTTGAGGTTGAGGTTGGGTTGTAAGGTGGGGATGGTTATTCCAAGTTGAGGTGTATGAGCTTTGGTAACCGCATATGTCTCTCACAGTTGGAATGGTAGGGCACTCCCCTACCGTATGCTCATATGAATCATCTCCATTCAAAGCATACTTACTACCCCATTGGCTTTGTTGAACTTGCCTTTTCCCTAATTCAATCCGATCCCTCATGGATAGGTATGTGAATTTGTCATTCGGTTGATGTTGAGGTTGGCTTGTAAGGTTGAGATGGTTTACATACTCAAATGAAGTTGGCATGGCTTGTGGTTGTGCTTCAGTATGCACATTTCTCAATTCAAACTCTTCTATCATTCTAGCCATAGATGCTAGCTTTGCCTTCATGCTCATGTCTTCATTTCCCCGGCAACGGCGCCATTTGATGCGACTCATGGTAGCTTAGCTTTAAAGGCGTATCAACAAAATTTATACCTTAAATACTATTACTAAAGTAGCCAAGCTACTATAGCATAGTGGTTCTAGGATCGTTCACTTGGAAGGGTTTTCGCAAACACTAGTGATATTCAAATTAGGAAAATAGGTGATTTTCTTATGGATGTTAGCTTTAAAAGAAGATGAAAATGTTTTAAAGAGATTTAAACTAACTTAAGCTAACATTAAAGACTAAAATGAAAGGGTGTAAAAACAAGTTTCTCAAAGATAGGATAGCTATGCTCTGGCTCTTATGCAAATTGGAAATCTCAGGATAGGCTCCTCGCGTTGGGGTTGCAACTATGGTGATGCTTGCTTCCCGAACCGATATGGATTTAGCAAATCAAGTTTTAATCCTTTAAAATGGCAAAACAGATGGTAGTGAATTTCATCAATGGTTATTCACCTTAGACTTCCTTTGAATGGCTCGTAAGAGATAACTAATGGTCTAAAGCCAAAAGCTTACCAAATATTGGCAACTCAAAGTCATTCCAGGTGATAAACTCACCTTTCAATGGCCATTGAAATTGGTTTTAATGGATTAATGCAAAACTTGGAATTGAAAACCTCACCTTCCAATAGCTCGTAGGAGATAACTAATGGATAGAAATCCAAAAGCTTATCAAGTATTGGCCGTTGGAAGTTGTCCAAAGGAAATAAAAACCAAACTTTGCATTAATGAACCATTAATGAAAAACGACTACCTTACCTTCCGGGTGTGAGAAATTTCCATGGGATTGCATCCAAGCCATCACATAACATCCATACTTTGAGAAACTTAAAGGTTTTAGCCAACCATCCTCTGAGGAAAAGTCCTCAGAGGCTGTTTGGCTACTAAGAAAATAGAAATGGGAAAGAACCGGAGAAGAGAGAAAAAAAAGAGCTTTATATTTCTAAGTTAAATGTACAGAGGATCGATCTCCCCAATCCATATATTCCAATCTTCCCTTTCTGGAGGTGTTGTGCACCTCTATATATAGAAAAATTAGAAGATAAAGCCTTATGACGGCTGAATACAAGGTTACAAAAGGAATTTACATGAGAAAATATCAAGCTAAAAATATCTGGGAAGTCGGTGGTGCGTGCGTGGAGAAACAGAGGAAATTTGGCATTTTTGCAAGGTGAATTTCTCCTTGTGAAATTTTGCAATGTTGCGAAATGGAAAATTTTCGCACCATGAGGAAAATCCCCTTGCGAAATTTCGCAAGGAGAAATTCACCTTGCGAAATTTTCGTAAGGTTTGATGCAGTTGTCTTCCGAAGGCCATATCTTCCTCATTTCAGCTCCAAATTGTACACGGTTTGAAGCGTTGGATTCTTGACTTACTGAGCTTTGTAATGGTATATAGTATGTAGAAAATAGACTTCGGAAAGTGCCCCAAAAGTGCGAAAGAAGAATGAAGCTGTTTTCCTCTTCTCCATTGTTCTTGCTTGTGCTCGTGTTTCCACTTGAAATTCAAGCCTGTAAACTTCCAAAATCCTTGCTTTAACTTGTCCAAGTAGCTCCTCCATCATTTGGCATGTTTGAATTGATTCATAAGCTGATAAAAACATGTAAACTTGCCACAAGATGGTTAAAACCAATTACTAAGGACCTTAATGAATTAATTGGGTTAAATGAATATGATTACTACTCAAAGGTGCTTAAAACCATTATAATTAGGTCTACAAAATTGCACTTTTTGGTAGTAATCAAGAGGCCAAGTACATTTGTGTAATTTGATTTCAAATAGTGGATTTAGACTAGCAGTCTTAGACCTCTTGATTTTTTATCTCCACAATTAGTGTGGGGGTTTTCCATATAAAATTTTTGTGTCTCATTGCATATCTTATGTTTATATTCTGATTTATTATATTGATTTGTTGGGTTGTTATTGAGTTTGTTAGGGTGGTTATTTTGGTAGTTATTATTATCCCTAACATTTATTAGCATATGTTTTGGATATTAATAATTATATTATTTTATCCCTAACTAATCACATGATATTTTTAGAAGATAAAAAAAAAAAATAGTTTTTTGTATATATCTAAAGATTTTAGGTATAACCTATTTAGTTATTTGGGCCCCTGATATCTATTAGGTTAAAAGAATTAGGTATAGTATATAAATATTTATTGAAAATTTTTAATAAGCCCCCCACCCGGTGGGTATTTTGTATTAGACTTTTTGTAGTTTTTCAAAGGCTTTGTTAGGATTTGAAATCCTTGTTTTCTTTTGATTTTCTCTTTTGAGGATTTTATTTTTCCTTTTGGTTTTAATGATTTTTGAAAGCCTCTTTGATTGATTTAAAAATAAATTTTGAGAGCCACAAAGTGTTTGTTGCTGTAAAATCCTTTTTTAAACCCTCTTTGGTTGAGTTTCAAGCATCTTTTAATGGTTATTTCGTTGTCAAGTTTCAAGTCTCTCACCATAAGCTTTGATCTAACTTTTATTGATTTTTGAAAACATGGATTAATCTTGCAAACCTCAATTTAATGGGATAATCTCTAGCCCTTATAAGCTTCCTTTCATGACCACTAGAGGGTTGAGATTTGAATTAGACCATTGAAATTAATTGGGGCTTATGGAAAACCCCACATTCTTTGATTTTCAAAATTCACTCACTCATTGACTTACATTTTATCCCTAAAACATTTTTCTAAATTTGGACTTTTTAACTTATTCTAAAATATTTTTGAGGCTTTGGTGATGTTTTACACTTCTTAAATGTATCAAAGAATTTATTTATTTATTTATTTGTTAAAAAAAGCCTTCTCCAAGCTTGTCAAATAAATTGGTTTTTCCAAGTGTCTAAATTCTACCCTATTTTTTTATACCCAAAATGCTTTTGCAGATCAGTCTTAGCTCGTGGGTTTTTAATTGTTTTTTATATTTTTCTTGTATTATAGACTTCTTAAAAAAGGTTTTGGGTTTTGGTTTCATTCAAAAATTATTTTCCAATATTGAGAATTAATCTCATTTTCCCTTGTTGTGTTGACTTGAATTTGGTATAGTAGGTAATTCTTTAAAATCTAAGATAATTAGTGCATGTTTGAGTCTTATAGAAAATTTTCATAAAATATGTTGTAGAATTTTTGGTTTGATTTTATCTTGCCTCTATGATTGTCAAATAATTTCTTCTTTGCATGACTTGTTGTTGTGCCCTATTCTTGAGCATTAATATTATTGGTTAAATTTGGCATAATTGATACTTGCTTATGAAGTTTTGGCTTTTGGGTTGTATTTGACTCACTTTGAATATGTTGTAGAATTTTTTTCTTGATTTTATCTCATCTTTAACTTTATTTATTATTATTATTATTTTGTAATTTCTTTTATAACTTCTTGTATTCTATCCAACTTTTGTATATCTTATATTAACTTGCTAATTTGACCCTTTTTGACTTGTTTTCATCTCCCTTTGACTCTTTAATTTTATTTTAGACATCTTGAACATGTTAACCAAACCCTCCCTTATAACATGATCCTCCTTTTACTATTTTATTTGGATTTGTTTTGTGATTGCATACTTCAACCCTTTTCTAATCCCTATGCATGATTAGTGTATATTAACTTACTTTGTTCCTAAATTAGCCATCTTCGCTTCTTTATTTGATAGTATATATCTTGTATATATTGAGTGACTCATGTTTTGATATTGTATCTCTTACTTTGCTTGTGAACTAATGCTTTCTTTCTATATAAGCACGTTAGCCTATTTCAAACATTTTTTAGGTATGCTTCCTTTTTTCTTATTTATTTGATTCCTTTCATCTACATGTCATGTTTTGAGTGCTCTTTATCCCTTGATCTACATCACCATTACCTTGTTGCATATTCTTATTGTTGTCTTAGGTATCCATTGGTCAATTAATCAATTGCCTTAGTTCCCTCTACTTGTTTAGTAAAGACCTCTTTAGGGTTTAGAGGGAGACCTTTGTTGGGAACCCTAGATTGCTCCATTCCCATGCCTTGGATTGCATAGGGTGCATGCAAATCTTAACTAGGCTCTCTAAATCTATCGTAGCAGATAAATAGGTATTCAAAAACAATAAGAATACCATAGAAAGCATAGATCTAGAGAATAAAGGCACATACCTTTGATCTGAATGTTCTCAGATCAATTTCAGTAAATGTAGATAACTTCGAATTTACAGTAGATCTGGTAAACACTATGATCTTTCCCCCAATAACTCTTCTTATGTCTAAGCATTGAGATGGTGGAAATCTCAAGGGTAGAGGCTAGGGTTCTCTCTCTAAACTAAAGGGAAGAATGACAAGACTTAGAAATCCTAACCCCTAAAGGGGTATTTATAGGCTTCCTACTAAGCTTAAGTGACTTAAGCCCACTATGGGCTTGGGTCACTAAATCTATCCCAAAAAGGTTGCTAATTGATTAATTAACCATACAAAGCCCTAAATAATCAATTAGCCCAATCCAAAGATGTCACCCACTTATCCCTATGCAACCTTACATGATTACCAAAATGCCCTTATGCACAAAAGTGAACTAAAAACTCATCCAACCCTCATAACCGTGCCATAAAGGAATATGAGCTTAAAGCAGGGATAACCGAGACCCATAGGATTACTGAATCGCTCATAATCAAATTTTGAAATTGACCTAACATCCTACTATAGAGAATCAACTACACTCCAATACCTTATGTAAATTACAACGAGACATTAATTGCTCAAGTCTGTAACCTACTATCCACTACATGCAAACTCTCCATGAACTGGTATCCATAATCTAACAAGGTTGTGTTATCACCTATCAAGATTACCTCTCAAATCCTTCAGTTATATATCCCACTTATTATGTGATCAAATGACATATTTTAACTCCACGGAGCATATGTCAAATTCCACTAAAGGAATTACTATGGCCATAGATTTCATAATCACATATCCTTTGGATCACCCAAGGGGACACATTGTGTTAATCCCATGAAATATCATGGTGCCTCTATTGAGAATACCTGTTGCCACCATTATCCATCAATAGTGACCCAATCCATAGGGATATATGACCACTTTAGGGTCTCACCCATAAGTCAAAGCCTCCTATTGATTTTGGCATAGGCTCAATATCCTCTCAAGGTTGAGAGTCCATACAGTATAGTAGCTTGGTGAATCATGACAAGTGATAGCCTTGTGTCATGATTCATCATAGGTCCTATCCAATGTGCATCACATATACTAGTGCACTCACCATGGGAAACCAATATCGACGGCCAAGACAAGTCATCCCTCCAATTAGGAGGTGGTGCACTATAGTCTCTACTAGATTGCCCAAATCCATGAACTAACTATGGACAACTTATCTACCTACAAGGAACCCATGACTTGTATCTTCTATGCAACTCCTAATGCACCTAAGTCATGTACATTGTAAGAGACATGGCTTGAATACTTAAATCAATGTCAATATATGATTCGTTCCCAATTGGTGTCTCAGCTGATTCATGTCCAGCCGGTGCTCTTTGATTGAGAGAGTAATCAACAAAATTTATAACCTATATCACCACGCATTAGGATAGCTTTAGCTAATGTAGCATAATGGCTCTAGGATCGTTCACTGGGAAGGGTTTTCAATTCACAATTGATACCAATTCAAAGTTAAATTGGTGCTTTTTCATTTCAAGGTTAGCTTAAGAAATAAAACACAAACTTTGTTTAAATGAGGTTTTGTTTAAAGCTAACTAAGAAGAAAGTAATGGAAATTACTTATGAAGAAAAACATTCCTTGGAGGTTTGGGTTCACAGTGGAGGTTCCTTATGCAAAAACAGAGCTCCGGTCATTTGGTTCATTTCCTCGCATTAGAGAATTAACATATAGTCAATTCTCTAACCGGTGTTGTACAGATGTATCCTTTAAATGGATTTTAGCTCTAATTCCCTCTCACTGATGCAACATGCAATGGCTCGTGCCTCTCACCTAGCATTTGCCATTCAAGGTGATCTTTAACTTTGAACTTCCTTTCTCAAGCTCGTAAGAGATAACTAATGGATGTCTCCTTGGAGTCCAAAAGCTTACCAAGTGTTGGCAATTCCAGAAAATCTTACCTTCAAGTCACTTCCCAAAAGCTCGCAAGAGGAAAACTAGTGCATCTCCATGGACGGAGATCACTTGCCTTACCAAGTGTTGGCTCAAGTGAATTGAAGGTGTTTTAAGTTAACTAAAAACATAGAAATCATTAAAGGATCACACTTTCTCTTCATTCATGGCTGAAACCACAAAGCTATAAATTCTTGCACTTGGAACCTTTCCTGGCAACCTTAGCTCCAAGGAACTAAAAGTCTAGCCACTCATTCTCTGAGGAAACTCTCTCAGAGCTTGTTTGGCTACTAAGAAAACTAACGAGAAAACAAATATATGAAGGAAAAAAAATAGAGCAAGTGCTCTGTAAAATATATTTCTTTCTTCCGCCGATTACACAATAAATATTGTAAAGAAAATTACAAACTATATATATAAGGTTATTCACCATTTGTTCTTACTTAAAGACTAAGGAATCCTATGATAGGTGGGTTACAAGGAGACTTTGGGAATTTAGACAACAAATATCTAAAGCAAAATATCTCAAGATGTCGGTCAGAAATATCAGGAAGCTTCAGGAGAAATTCCGCTGCATTGTATACTGAGAGAAAAACTCTCCGGGTAACTGCTATCAGAGGATCCCGATATGTCTGTCCTGAGAAGTTGAAACGTCCTCCTCTCCCATCCAACTGTGAGATATTCGGATATGAAATATCTGCTCAAGGGATCCGGACATGTCTGACCAGAGAAGTTGAAACGTCCTCCTCTCCCATCTGAATGTGAGATATCCGGAGAAGGTGGAATGTCGGCCGGACAGAATTCCTTCCCGGGTGGAATAAGCTATGTCGCAAAGGGGACCGTTTGCGTGTGCAATGTGTAGGGACCCCTCCCCCTGATGACACGGAGCGCAAAAGGCTATCCGGATTCCCCAAGAGGACATGTGGCGCGCTGCCCTATCCGGACTCCTTCAGGGAGAAGCACACGACACTCGTGAACATCACACCCGGACGATAACATATCCTATCTGGATATGTTGTCTGGATCATTGACTAAAGTGAGCAAGCCTTGCTATGTCATTCGGACAGCCTACCACAGACCATGTTCCGCCGCCATCCGATGGTGTGTCCGGACGCCCTGTCCGGACATCTTTTGCTCCTTGCATTCCAAATTTGCTTATGGAAAAGGACTTTAAAGCTTCGGTTCTTCCTGTTTATGAGCTTTCCATTGCTTTGCCATGGATTCCAAAGAACTCTCCTCAATCACGGCTTGCTTTGGTGATCAAAAGCTATCAAAACACCAAAACTTAACACAATTTGATTAGAATTGATTGCAAGGGTCCTTAATATGTTAATTGGGTTAAAAGGTGATAACTACTACTCAAAAGTGTTTAAAAGAGTTAATTACAAGCTATCAAATAGCACTTTTTGAGTAGTAATCACTCCCCCCAACCGACATATTACTAGTCCCTTAACAATGAAGGAGAGAAAAATAAAAATAAACAGTACTATAATTTACAACATCATGCTGATCGAAAAACAATTTTCAAGTGGCATGATGATCTAACTCTCACATGGAACATTAAAGAAATAAAACTCAAACTTCAACAAGAGTTATCAAATAACTTGTCTAATCACAATTCTTAAAGAGAAGGCATTATGCAAATTTAAGCTTTAAAAGAGTTTCCACTCCCAAAGGGTCAAACCTTACTCTTCCACAAAAATCTAAGTGTTATTTATTAGCTTCCGAATATAGTATGTTGAACTAATCTCTCCCCCCAACCTAGTTCTTTTTCAAAGCTTAGCAAACTAATCAACCTCCAATAGGCTAAGAACGCACCTTTTTTTCACAATTTTTTTCTTGTAGGAGTATAAAGCTTAAAGGTATTCTTTTCTAAATTGTCTATGTAATGGGGGTCCATCAATGACTCCCAACCAATTAAGGTTTAGGGCATCAAGCTTTAAGGATCTTTCAACCACTAACTCCTCGGATTTTACCCCGGACTTTTGAGAATGAATTTTAATACCCAAGCACCTACAGTATGTTAAACTCCACCTATTCACCCTTGTAACAAGCATTGAGGTCGATGACTCCCAACCAATTAAGGCTTAAGGCACTAGGTTTTAAAGATTTTCACCATATACCCCTCAGACCTTGCTCAGGTTTCAAGGCAAGTAAACATTTTTTTTTTTTTCTTTTTTCAAAGGCTCATTGGCCTTTTACAAGGCGTCCCAACACTATTAAATGAGGTCAAAGGTACCAAGTCTAAAATTTTCCTAAGTCAAGAGGAAAATAGTTCTTCATCTTATAATCGGAACCTATTGTGCACAGTGTGTGAATAGCTTAAAGTGGAAGAACTAAGGTTGAATTCAATAGAAGTTTCAACAATTCATCAACTTTAGTAAGCATAATACAAAATCTAAGTCAAGTAAAAAGACAAAAATTCAATTTCTCCCTTTTCATTTTGAAATTTTTTCCTTAATAACCATGGAGAGTAGAATAAAAACTTAAAAAATTTTTAAATTAAGCAAAAAGAAACTAAATTACAAAAATAACTTAGCATTATTAACAAAAACTTCCTTCCTCAACTCTCCCCCCAACCAAGCTGAACATTGTCCTCAATGTGACAAAAGCGATTGAAAAATAGGGAGGAAGTGGTACCTCCTTAGTGACATGGAGTGATGTTGTGGAAATGATGGCTCAACTGCCTCTCATGTAGGAGGCTCCTGATGAGGCAAAGGCTGATCAACAAAAGGAGGGGCCTGTGATGGCTTTGATGAGTTGGGAATGGCATGCTTGGGAGCTGATGTAATGCCAAAATGATGCTGGATCTGCCTCAGGATGGCAGTGTTCTGGGCCTGAGTGGCAAGAATCTGCTCCTGATTTTAATCATTCAAAAATATTAAGTTAGTTACAATTAACATAATTTAAGACTAAAATTACAATCATATAATTTACAAAACTAAAAATTAACATATTTAACAAAATTATGGACTTTGGTGAAACCAAGTCCATCTAACCCTTCTCTGATTAGGATTTTTGTGGCTCAAGGAGGTTGATTTCCTCCTTTTCTGGCTTGAACGACTCAATGAATGGCTTGAGGCGATGACCGTTGACTCTAAAGGTGTCTATGCCATTGGAATTTAGTAATTCCACCACTCCATTGAGATGTACTTGGTGAATAATGAAAGGACCTATCCACCTTGACTTGAGCTTCCCTTGAAAGATATGGAGCCTTGAGTCATAGAGTAGGACTCTTTGTCCTTTCCGCAATTCTTTGTTGGAGATTAGTTGATCATGCCACTTCTTCATCCTCTGTTTTGCAACTTTGGAATTGATGTAAGCATCATTTCTTAATTTCTCCATCTCATTAAGGTCTAAGCACCTCTTTGCCCCAGCTATGATCAAGTCCATGTTCAACCTCTTGATTGCCCACCAAGCCTTATATTCAACTTCCATAGGGAGATGGCATGCTTTCCCATAGATGAGACGATAGGGGGACATGCTAAGAATAGTCTTATAAGCTGTTCTATATGCCCATAATGAATCATGTAGCTTAATAAACCAATATTTTCTGCTTGTAATCACCTCTTTCATCAGTATGTTCTTTATTTCCCTGTTTGCTAGCTCCACTTGTCCGAAAGTTTGAGGATGATAAGGTGTAGCTACCTTATGCTTCACTCCATACTTGGCTAATAGGGTTTCAAAAGGTTTGTTGCAAAAATGAGTACCTCCATCACTGATTATGGCCTTAGGCACCCCAAATCTTGAGAAGATGTTCTCCTTAATAAATTTGAGAACCACCCTATGATCATTATGTTTACAGGGGATTGCCTCCACTCATTTGGAAACATAGTCTACCCCTACCAATATATAAGAGTTACCAAAAGACATTGGGAAAGGTTCCATGAAGTCAATACCCCAAACATCAAAAAGATCAACTATATGGATGGGGTTCATGGGCATTTGATTTCTTTTTGTAAGCTTCCCGAGTCTTTGGCATCTATCACAACTCCTACACATGATGTGGGAATCTTTGAAAAGCGATGGCCAAGTAAACCCTGATTGCAAAACCTTCATGGTTGTTTTCTGAGAGGCAAAGTGGCCTCCACAGGCATTCTCATGGCAATGGCTAAGGATCCCTTGTTGCTCTTCTTCAGGGACACACTTCCTTATGATCTGATATGCATAAAACTTGAAAAGGAAGGGCTCTTCCCAATAATAAGCATGAATATTTGCAAAGAAGTGCTTCCTGTCCTGCGCTTTCCACTCACTTGGAACTTCACCAGTAACCAAATAGTTAGCAATATGAGCATACCAAGGAGCTTTCTCTAGCAACATAAGTGATTCCTCAGGAAAGTCGTCATTAATAGGTAATACATGGGAATTATGTGCTATAGCCAACCTTGAAAGGTGGTCAGCTACCACATTCTCCACTCCTTTCTTGTCTCTGATTTGGAGATCAAACTCTTGTAACAAAAGAATCCATCTAATCAACCTTGCTTTTGCATCTTGCTTTGTCAATAAATACTTCAAGGCTGAATGGTCAGTGAAAACAATGATGAAAGACCCTACCAAATAAGCACGAAACTTGTCTAAAGCAAACACCACAGCTAACAATTCTTTCTCTGTAGTTGTGTAGTTTCTTTGAGCCTCGTTCAATGTTTTGCTTGCATAGTAGATCACATAGGGCTTCCCATCTTCTCTTTGGCCAAGTACAGCTCCTACAACAAAGTCACTGGCATCACACATTACTTCAAAGGGTAATTTCCAGTAGGAGCCCTTACTATTGGAGCAGTTGTCAAAAATTGCTTCAATTGATCAAAACTCTTTTGACATCTTTCATCCCAGACAAACTTAGCATCCTTAGCTAAAAGTTCACAAAGAGGCCTTGAAAGCTTAGAGAAGTCTTGTATAAATCTCTTGTAGAACCCTGTATGGTCAAGAAATTGCCTTACTCCTTTTACAGTGGTTGGGGATGGCAATTTGGCAATAAGTTCCACCTTTGCTTTATCAACTTCAATGCCTTTCTCGGAGATGATATGGCCAAGGAAAATTCCTTGACGTACCATAAAATGGCATTTCTCCCAATTGAGCACCAAGTCTTTTTCAATGCATCTTTTAAGAACCGCTTCCAAATTTACTAAGCATTCTTCAAATGTACCCCCATATACGGTGATATCATCCATGAAAACCTCCATAATTCGCTCCACCATATCACTAAAGATACTAAGCATACATCTTTGGAATGTTGCAGGTGCATTGCATAAACCAAAAGGCATTCTTCTGTAGGCGTATGTTCCAAACGGACATGTGAAAGTGGTCTTCTCCTGATCTTTAACATCAATTTCAATTTGGAAATACCCTGAGTAGCCGTCCAAAAAATAATAGAAAGGATGGCCAGAGACTCTTTCCAGCACCTGATCAATAAATGGGAGTGGAAAATGATCTTTCCTTGTAACAACATTCAATTTCCTATAATCAATACACACCCTCCAACCTGAAGTGAGGCATGTAGCAATTTCTTCTCCTTTTTCATTCTGAACCACAGTAATCCCTGACTTCTTTGGTACCACTTGAGTAGGACTCACCCAAGGGTTGTTAGATATGGGATAAATAATACCTGCTTGGAGTAGCTTCAGTACCTCAGTTCACACCACTTCTTGTAAATGAGGATTCAATCTTCTTTGAGGTTGACGAATTGGTTTAGCTTCTTCCTCCATATAAATGTGATGTGTACAAAGCAAAGGACTGATTCTTTTCAAGTCAGATATTTGCCATCCTATTGCTTTCTTGCACCTCTTAAGAACTTCAAGTAGAGAAATCTCCTGATGACCGACAAGAAATGAAGATATAACAACAGGACATTGGTTATTTTCTTCCAGGTATGTATATTTTAACTCCATGGGCAGAGGTTTCAAATTGAGCTTCGGGAATTCTTCTGTTACATCATCATGTCCCTCCTCTTTATTGAATAAAGATAAGATCTCTTCTTTCCTTCTCCAACCTTATAGAGTAGCAAGGACATCAGCGGGTTCAAAAAACCCTTCTTCAAAATCCTCAAGACTTTCATTCAACTCGTCTTGCATATTTTAATCACAATGCTCCTCCACTAGAGTGTCAATAATGCATACCTTTTCTGGACCTTCTTCTTCTTCCGAAGTAATTAGCTTCTTTGACATATGAAAGATATTAAGCTCAAGTGTCATGTTGCCAAAAGTGAGTTGCATAAGTCCATTCCTACAATTTATGATTGCATTTGAAGTAGCAAGAAATGGCCTTCCAAGGATGATAGGAACATAATTAGCTTCCTTAACCAAATGATCAGTATCAAGAACAACAAAATCTACTGGATAGTAGAAATTATCAACTTGAACTAAAACATCCTCAATTATCCCCCTTGGAATTTTCACTGACCTATCAGCTAAAGATAGGGTGATTTATGTTGGCTTTAATTCACCAAGTCCCAATTGCTTATAAATAGAGTATGGTAACAAATTCACACTTGCTCCCAAATCTAACAAAGCTTTTTTCACTACCTTTCCTCCAATCATGACTGAAATGGTAGGACATCCCGGATCTTTGTACTTCAAAGGAGATTTGCATTGTATTATGACACTTAGTTGCTCAGTGAAGAAGGCTGTCTTATTCACATTCAACCCTCTTTTGATAGTACATAGGTCCTTTAGGAACTTTGCATATGATGGAACTTGCTTAATCATGTCCAACAATGGAATGTTGACCTTCACTTGCCTCAATACTTCAAGGATTTCTGATGCATTTTTTATCCCTTTTTTTCCCATGCAAAGCTTGAGGAAAAAGTGGAGATGTGCGTTTCTTCATCAATTCTTCCTTAATAAGCTCTTTCTCCGGATTTGCATTCACTGTTGAATCACGGTCCTCCTTCTCTTCACTGATATCTTTCTTCTTTCCTTTCATTTCCTCCCTCTTCTTTGTCTCTTCTTCTTTCTTCTCTTCAACATATGGCTTGGGTGTTGGTGACTAAACCTTTTTACCACTCCTTAGAGTGATCAAGGCTTTAACATCTCTCACCTGTGAAGATTCTCCCTCATGAGTTTCCACTTCGTGGTTACCCTTGGGGTTTTGGTGAGGTTGAGAAGGAAATCTACCCTTCTCTTGCACTATGTTCAAATTAGTGAGTCTTGATATTGAGTATTGGAGATTATCTATCTTCTGAGATAAGTCATTTTGCATCCCATCCATCCTTTTATTCAAAGTATTCTCTACACTGTCAATTCTTTGACTGAGTTGAGAGTTGATGGATTTTTGTTCTCCAACAAAATCTCCCACAATCTTGCTGAGATTCACTATTGCTTGTTCAAGACTTGAAGCTTGTTGGGATGGTTGAGCCAGCTATTGGTACTGGGGTGCTCTTGGCTTCCATGAAAAATTTGGATGATTCCTCCAACTTGAGTTGTAAGTATTGCCATACGAAGCATTGCTATTGGGCTTGAATTGTCTAATGACATTTGCTTGTTCTCCAAACATTTCTCTAGCTACTGGAATTGAAGAGCACTCCTCCACTAAGTGTTCATAAGATTCACAAATCGAACATGGCTTTACTTGCACTGGTGTTTCAGTAACAGCTTGCACTTCATGCATCTTTTTCAGTTCTAGCTCCTCCACTCTTCTTGTCATAGCTGCAAATTTTGCTTTCATTTCAACATCTTCATTCAAGGTGTACATCTCAGCCTTAGCATGAAGAGCATTTAGTTGAGACTTCATCTTTCCCACTTCTCCTATGTGCGGTTCATCCCATCCCCTTGAGACTTCAGCTACATAACTCAAGAAATCCATAGCTTCCTTAGGATTCTTACTCATGAAATCCCCTCCACACATTGTTTCGAGGAGTTCCTTCATTGAGGAAGACATCCCATCATAGAAATAACTCACCAGCAGCCATGTATCAAAGCCATGGTGAGGACAAGCATTAATGGCTTCCATGTATCTTTCCCAACACTCATAGAATTTCTCATTCTCTTTAGCTGAGAAGTTTGAAATTTGCCTTTTCAAGCTATTTGTTCTGTGAGTAGGAAAAAACTTCTTGAGGAATTCAGCTTGTAAATCAGTCCAAGTATGGATACTCCTTGGCCTTAAAGAATTAAGCCAAATCTCGGCCTTATCCTTTAAAGTAAAAGGAAATAATTTAAGCCTCATCAGGTCGATAGAAGCTCCTCCCTCTCGGAATGTATTACAAACGTCTTCAAATTCCTTGATATGGGCATAAGGATTCTCACTTTCCATTCCATGGAAAGTTGGCAGAAGTGGCACAATACGGGGTCTGATCACTAGCTGCTTTGTAGGGGGCACTATACATGATGATGCACTCATACGAGGTGGATGCATACGGTCCCTCATTGATCTGAATTCATTGGGATTGTCCTGATGACCATGGTGACTATGCTGATCCTCAGGTGTAGTTTCCATGATGTTCAAGATTACTTCCAACTCCTTGTTATGAGGTGTTTCAAGTTTAACAAGCCTTCCTCCACAATCTCGTATCCACTTTGGCATACACAACTAGTATCAATTGTAACAAAGAAAAAAAAAATAAAAACAGAGGAAAACAAAAACAAAACTACCAAAAAGAGTTCGATTAACTAAAACTAAATTAAAAGCTATGCTAGAATATAAACAAGTAAAAGAAACAACTTAAAGAGTTAGTAAAATGAGAGAAAACTCACCAAACTTGTGATGAAAACCACAAGTACCCTGAAATAATATCACTATGACGTTGGCACCTTCCCCGACGACGGTGCCATTTGATTCGTTCCCAATTGGTGTCTCAGCTGATTCATGTCTAGCTGGTGCTCTTTGATTGAGAGAGTAATCAACAAAATTTATAACCTACATCACCATGCATTAAGATAGCTTTAGCTAATATAGCATAGTGACTCTAGGATCGTTCACTAGGAAGGGTTTTCAACTCACAACTGATACCAATTCAAAGTTAAATTGGTGCTTTTTCATTTCAAGGTTAGCTTAAGAAATAAAACACAAACTTTGTTTAAATGAGGTTTTGTTTAAAGCTAATTAAGAAGAAAGTAATGGAAACTGCTTATGAAGAAAAACATTCCTTGGAGGTTTGGGTTCACAAGGGAGGTTCCTTATCCAAAAACAGAGCTCTGGTCATTTGGTTCATTTCCTTGCATTAGAGAATTAACATATAGTCAATTCTCTAACCGGTGCTGTACAGAGGTATCCTTTAAATGGATTTCAGCTCTAATTCCCTCTCATTGATGCAACTTGCAATGACTCGTGCCTCTCACCTAGCATTTGCCATTCAAGGTGATCTTTAACTTTGGACTTCCCTTCTCAAGCTCGCAAGAGATAACTGATGGATGTCTCCTTGGAGTCCAAGAGCTTACCAAGTGTTGGCAATTCTAGAAAATCCTACCTTCAAGTCACTTCCCAAAAGCTCGTAAGAGGAAAAATAGTGCATCTCCATGGACGGAGATCACTTGCCTTACCAAGTGTTGGCTCAAGTGAATTGAAGGTGTTTTAAGTTAACTAAAAACATAGAAATCATTAAAGGATCACACTTTCTCTTCATTCATGGCTGAAACCATAAAGCTATAAATTCTTGCACTTGGAACCTTTCCCGGCAACCTTAGCTCCAAGAAACTAAAAGTCTAGCCACTCATTCTCTGAGACAACTTCCTCAGAGCTTGTTTGGCTAGTAAGAAAACTAATGAGAAAACAAATATATGAAGGAAAAAAATAGAGCAAGTGCTCTATAAAATATATTTCTTTCTTTCGCCGATTACACAATAAATATTGTAAAGAAAATTACAAACTATATATATGAGGTTATTCACCCTTTGTTCTTACTTAAAGACTAAGGAATCCTATGATAGGTGGGTTACAAGGAGACTTTGGGGATTTAGACAATAAATATCTAAAGAAAAATATCTCAAGATGTCGGTCGGAAATATCAGGAAGCTTCAGGAGAAATTCTACTGCACTGTATATTGAGAGAAAAACTCTCCGGGTAAGCGCTATCAGAGGATTCAGATACGTCTGTCTGGAGAAGTTGAAACGTCCTCCTCTCCCATCCGGCTGTGAGATATCCAGATATGAAATATCCGCTCAGGGGATCTGGACATGTCTGACCGGAGAAGTTGAAATGTCCTCCTCTCTCATCCGGATGTGAGATATCCGGAGAAGGTGGAATGTCGGCCGGACAGAATTCTTCCCCGAGTGGAATGAGCTATGTCGCAAGGGGGACCGTCTGCGTGTGCAAGGTGTAGGGACACCTCCCCCTGATGACACGGAGCGCGCAAGGCTATCCGGATCAACTCCATTCGGATTCCCCAAGAGGACATGTGGCGCACTCCCCTATCCGGACTCCCTCGGGGAGAAGCACACGACACTCGTGAACATCACACCCAGACGATAACATATCCTATCCGGATATGTTGTCCGGATCATTGACTAAAGTGAGCAAGCCTTGCTACGTCATTCGGACAGCCTGCCACAGACCATGTTCCGCCGCCATCCGATGGTGTGTCCGGACGCCCTGTCCGGACATCTTTTGCTCCTTGCATTTCGGATTTGCTTATGGCAAAGGACTTCAAAGCTTCGGTTCTTCCTGTTTCTGAGCTTTCCATTGCTTTGCCATGGATTCCAAAGAACTCTCCTCAATCACGGATTGCTTTGGTGATTAAAAAACTATCAAAACACCAAAACTTAACACAATTTGATTAGAATTGATTGCAAGGGTCCTTAATATGTTAATTGGGTTAAAAGGTGATAACTACTACTCAAAAGTGTTTAAAAGAGTTAATTACAAGCTATCAAATAGCACTTTTTGAGTAGTAATCAATATACCAAAGGGATAGCAAGAGGATAGTTAAGTTTAACTTTGTTACACCATATCTTGCCTTTTGGGGCTCAATCCTAACAACCTCTTCAATAAGTAACCTGGCCCCTAGACTTATACTTGGTTTTCGTAAACATGTTTTTCCTTTCACAAGGAGTCACTCTTAAGGTTTTATTTCTTATTTTGTTTTCCCTTTTTCAAATAAACAAAAATAAGTGATGACTTCAACTTTTTCAAGAAATCATTTTTTCACAATAAAAAGAAAGTCTTGTCATTGAGTAAGAATGTATGTGAAAAATGTGGGTCCACACTAGCCATCCCTCTAATTAGGAAGTGGTACACTGCAACTTTGAATGGATTGCCTAAGTCCACAAAAGCAATTGTGAACAAATCATCGACTTGCAAGGAATCTATGACTTGGATCTTCTGTGCAAATCCTAATGCACCTAAGTCATGTAAATGTAAGAAATGTTAGGTCATAATGCTAATAATTTATAACGCATAAAATAAAGATAAATAAAATTAGACCTAGAATATCATTAAATTAATAATGACTTCCAAACCTATTACATCATATCATGCTTATTAAGGGCACTATCTTAACAATCTCTCACTAGCCCTCAAAGGATTATACTATCTATCCATACTAGATACTCATATGAAACCTATGCTATCCCTATGACCAATAAAGACACCCCTTGTCAATGTCATGGTTAAGGGATCTACTAGGTTGTCCACAAAAGGTATATTTTCAACCCTTACGTCACATCATTGAACTATCTCAACACTTTGGAACACAAGCACATAATCTTTCATTCTTCTAAGATACTTGAGTATGTGTTTGAAACTTTCTACTGTTTTGGACCTAGATTTGACTAATATCTACTCACCATACCTACAATAAAGCAAATATTTGATCTAGTACGTAGCATCACATATATAAAGCTACCCATTGTAAAGGCATAGGGTACCAACTCAATGCAATCTTAGCTTTGAAATGTTTTCAACCCCTGAAATGTTTTTGCAAATCAATCTTAGCACGATGGTTTTAATTATTTTTTATATTTTTGTATTAAAATAATCTTGTAGGATTTGTTTTTGGCTCAAAAATCATTTTCTAAGATTGTCAAATAATTTCATCCTTTCATGCTTATTGTGTTGATCTAAACCTGAATATGCTATTTGTTCTTTGAAATTTAGGATAATTGGTTTATTTTTAACGTGTTCTAAACATCTTGAACATACTATAGGATATGTCAAATGTGTTAGAACAAAATCTTCATTTTTCATCAAGCATGATATTAAAAAATTCATAATACAATTTAAAAAGAAAAAAAAAACATTCATGTCATAAAATCAAAATAGTATATTCTATCAATTTGAAATCTTCAAAACATTTAAAATATGTCAACATAGATATTCTTGTACAAGATCTTATGAAATGATATATATTTTCTAAGATATACCAAGAATAATAGATATTTTCAATATTATAATATTCAAAATGTGATTTTTTTCATATTAAATTGAGATCTTTTCATATTCAAATATGTATCTTGAAGATTCAAAAAAAGAAAAAACAAATATGTTAATAGGTCTAAAAGTAGACGAAATCTCTCCTTATAAATATAATATTTTCTTTCCATATTATTGATAAATATTATCCATAAAAATGAAAATCACACCATAATAAATGATGTGTTATGAAAACTAAGGGCATAATTGTTAATTATTTTTTAAAATTATTTTATGTTTTTTAGAATGAAAAAATAGGAAAACATTTTTGGTAATAAAAATAGAAAACTTTTTTCTATTCTTAAATATATAAAGTGGGGTGTTTCAAAGAACATATTTTAATCGTTTTGAGTTATTTTCACTTATTTTTTTTGGACTGTTTTAAAAAATAATATACAAATATGAAAAATGATTAAAAATAAAACACTATACATATAAAAATATTTTTAAAACATACTTAAAAGCATAAAATAAAATAAAAAAGTTAAAAATATTTTAGGTTCCTAAACAGACGTTTATTTTACAAAACATCAAAGACTTGATTTTTCATATAATTTTCAATATTTTTAGCACATAATTTCAGTATCAAATTTTCAATGCATAAACCCAATTTTTTTTTTTTTTTTGATTTTTTTTTTCTTTTTGTCATTAAAGGAATTCTTATACATGCTTCTTAGAATATTTAAAAATTGAAGTTGTATACAAACAAATAAAAAGATATTATCTAGAATTTTCAAAATATAAGTATTTATGTTATGGAAATCTCCACTTTCTATATGAATAACAAGCACATTTTAGGCTTATATATCACACTCAAATATTGGAAAACAAATATTATGATTAATCTCAATTTTTATATCATATAGAAAAACTCTTGTGTAATAAACAACTAGAATATAAAATATTCCAAATATCATCTTTAAGACAAGAAATTTTACTATAAAGATTATGCCTTCATGTAACCCAAAATTTTACTCCTACATACAAATATTTGTACCAACGACCTTATAACTTCTAGTTATAAGAGTTCAAAAAACATTATTATATAGTTGCTTATTTTGTATAGCTTGCAATGATGTACAAAGCATTAATCTTTCGATAATATATAAATATTATATATTGTGTTGGTTATTATAGCTTCGTACTATAATATATTTTTACATAATTAAAACAAAATGTAAAAATAATAGTTTCACAACTTTAGGTTATAAAATATTTTTCTTATAAATTCTGGTTACATAAATTTAATAAGAAAATACATATTAACAACTTTGAGATATCCTTTTTATAGAGCAAAAAAATATTAATTTTCTCATTTCCATAACTTCAGGTTATGAATAATAACAATTATATTGCTCTTGGCTATGTACAATATAAATTTATGATAAAATATTTTTCATATAGCTTCTAGCTATGAATTTTAACATTTATTAATTTACTTACCTTTTTTGCACAACATCGGGCTATGAATACTTCATATTTGAGTGATGTTGTAATAACATAAAACAATTTACAATTATATTGTAATATAACTTCTAGTTATACAACAAAATTAGATATTGTCTCTATAACTTCTGACATTTTTGTTTTGTACAACTTCAAATTATATAAGAGAATTAGAAATTGTGCATGTAACTTTTGGCTATAAAGTAATTGTCAATCGTGATTGTTTCCATAACTTTTGGTTATGAAAAAATATATATATTTATGTAACTTTTGGATATGACAAAATTAAAATATCAATGATTACAAATTTTTGGTTTGATTATATAAAACAAGACTTTCATGGCTTCCGACTATGAAATAAAGTAAATAAAAAATTATAAAAAAAATATAATACAATAACATACTACTTTTCAAGCATCTTTTTAAATAAGAGTGTAGGAAGAAAATAAGATTACCTACCTATAAAAATTCTTATAAATAAATTCTTCTCTTTTTCAACCCAAAGCATCATGTTGATAACATATTATAAATTAAAAGAATGAGAAGAATAAATAAGAAGAAAATAAATTGAAATGCTTGAAAAATGGAATTGTTATTTCATTAGTATGTCTCCTTTATAAAGATTTTAGAAGAGATTTACATCAATATGGATGACCATTTATAAGCGCCTACAATCCAACAAATTCCTATATTTCATAACATTTTTATTAGTTTTTATGGACTCTTCGTTAAAATAAATTTTCTAAATTTTAAAATATTTCTCGTAGTAACTTATCAATGGAATTGTGAATTTTTAACATAAACACATAAATTGAGTGAAAATGAATTAATAAATAAATCTTAGCTTAGTTATAACAGCATTGATGACAAGGTTATTCAAATATTAACTCTTGTGGAAGTCTATTTCATTATTATTATCAAGAAGTACTCCATTGAAAGGGAATAACTGATCAACCACACAAAATACAAGTTGCGACCGTGGGCTGATCGCAAATTTTCTATTGACTGCTAAAACTTGTGAAAGAAAACTTTAAGTCAATCTAATAAAGCTACATGTACCAAATCAATACTTGTGCATGGTGGAATATGAGTTCTTTCTCGGAATCGAAGTTCAGTTAGAAAGCTATTAGCTAGTGTTATGCTCTGATGCTAGCTGCTGAGTATTAATATCCAAAGTAAGCAGATGGAGGTGGGTACGCTGATCTTCATTGGCAGTGTGTCACCCCAATTGAAGCTCTCTCTCATTCACTGACAATATATAATAGTTTATTCCAGCTTTTAAGTCTTAAAACACAGTGTAAGAACGAAGATCCAAGACAATAAAAATAATCATCCATTATGATATATCCCAATAAATGAAAACCCGAAATCATACATATAAACGGAGAAACAAAAGAAGGAACTAACAATCCTCAGGTACATAAATTCATCAAATGATATGAAAATAACTCCCCGAACGCGCAATAAAAATAGAGACCTTCAGAGATAGCCAACTGTAGTGCCACCGTGTCTTCTTAGAACAGTACATGAATATTCTCAAGGACTAGTGGTTGCCGGTGGGGGGGAGAGGAATGGGATTGAAGGCATAGTAGTTGGGATTGTGGGAATGGAGGGGATTGTTGGCAAAGTTGTTGGCAGTGGACGCAATGTGAGCTTCGGGATAGAGGGCATGGTGGGCATGCTAGGAAGTGGAGGCAGTGTGGCCTTGGGCACAGATGGTTGGGCAGTTGGCAATGATGGCAATGTGGGCTGTGGCATAGTTGGAAGAGACGGCAAAGGGGGAATTGAAGGGTTGGGTAGAGTTGGGAGTGAAGGCAAAGTCGGCAGAGTAGGGAGTGATGAAGGCAAAGGTGGCAACGTTGGTTTTGGCAAAGTGGGTATAACAGGCATCGTTGGCACAGCGGGTGGAGCAGTGTCCAAGAGACGACGTGCCGCTAGGCTAACATCAATGCTCGAAAATGAGAGTAGAACGAAGAGAGATAAGATCAAGCAATTGCAAGAGGCCATTGCTGAATGAGTTTAGAGTGGTGTGTATGAAGATTTGAATCAAGGTGCGTTTAATTGAAACTTGAGTTGCGAAGCCATAGCTTGGTGTTGGGTTTTTATAGGTGGATGTATGAAACTTTGGCCTCTAGGCAGGTGATTTGGCCATCGTGTTTGGTGGGAAAACTCAGAAAGCCATTTGGAGTATAGGGGTAGTTTTCCTATTCAGCTAAATTCCGTTGACAAAAAATGCAATATTGACGTTGAGTGGCGCTAATGATTAAGTTTAATAATGAAAGTTTGACTGGAAAAATGCGAGTCAGTGGAAAGATTAGGGCAACAAACTTTGTGAGGTTTATTGTTTGGTTATCTAACAATATTCAGATCATGGTTTGGAGCCATTAACACCTCCGTCATCACCAACAGGACGGTAAGATGGAATTCAAATGTTTGTGATTGATGGACGATTGTAATAGACGCCGTGGGAAATCTTCCTTCCTCCTGATCAACCCTAATATGCTAAAGTTTGTAATGAGAAGTCACTTCCTTATCTTCACCTGATCATCTCACTAACCCCTTCTTACATCATTAAAAAGTAATTTCTTCAACCCTTATTCATCAACGGAGTTGCTGGAACTTGAGCTTGGTATCCAAATTTTGCTCAGGCCATTTTGACAAGGATCAAGAATAAGAATCTGCCATGAAGTAAACTTGTTGTCGTATATATGTTTCTCCAACTTCTAATCATACTCGAGAATGGTAGCTACTTTAAACTTTATTTGTCCACATTAATATGCTTTTGTGAGACTAAAATACATAATCATCCCTTCCATTCAATAATGTAGGGTAAACAAGATTATGGAACTTTTTGTGGCCATTTGTTCTTTTTTTTTTTTTTTTTTTTTTTTGGGTCCCAATAATTTTATTTTTCATTCAAAATCACATGATCAATGATAATATTAGATAGTTCTCAAAAGCAAGCAAGAAGTATCTTAATTAAATATAAAAGTACCTCCAGAACTTTTTGCATATAGAGAATTTTTCATTAGTGATTTATATTGCCATGCATATTTTAAGATATACTAAAATTTAGTGGGTGCTTGGTAAATCAATTTAATGACTTAGAGTGTCTTAATAACTTAATTTAAGTCATTAAGTAAATTAAATATATTTGGTAAAATAACTTAATAGTATGACTTAAAGTAAAAAATAACTTTAAGTAATAAGTAAAAACAATTAACTTATTTTTAAGTTTATAGCTTTTACTCTCATTTGCTCTAATTGCCGTCACCATATTCTTTGCTACTTCACAACCTCTATTGTTACTTAACCTCCTTTTGCCTAGTTATAATTTATGAAAATAAATATGTCCATTTGATGATTTAAAACATGTTTTTAATTTTGCCAAACAACCCTAATAATCAAAGCGAGAATTAAGTAATAAGTTTTATGTTAACAATTTAAACATAATTTAAATTAAAGTGAAGTCATTAAGTAATAAATATTAAATTTTATTAAATATCTCTTATATTCAAACTTTTTTCCTTACTAGAAAATAAGAAAGTACAATTCTGAAAATTGAACAGAGAGTAAAGCTCAAAGTGAACATTCCATATCATTACCCAAAAAAAAAAGGTTTGAATTAATGATAGGTTTGTCGTGACTATATGATGTACATTTAAGGGGAGTACAAAAATCTGATTAGAGTGAATTAATAGCTTAAGAGTCCAAATAGGAGAGAAACGAATAGGAAAGTCTCAGTAAGAAATTATGGGCAACCTTGAACAACCTTTATTAAGGGCTTCAATAGTTTGATCTCTAATGTCTTTTACAGATTTTGATATTTAAATCTTTGAAGGACTTCACAATTTGGAGGCACTTTGAAAAAAATAAAGATTTGCTAAAGGAATTTTTTAGGATTTGAAATGTTTTAAATCAAGTGCTCCCCACCAACTCTTGTTTTCTGCGTTGTCATCATCTCGAGAACTTTGGAATTAAAAATATCATATTGGATACTTCTTAATTCCATACAAATATTTTTCCTTAATTAAAATCAATATTTAGGGATATATTTAAAAGCCAATATTGGATAGTCTTAACCTTTCAAATATTATTCTTTAATTAAAAATAATGTATAAGCAAATTTGGAAGACTATATTTAATAGTCTTTAATTAATTTCTTGACAACAGTTAATAATTACCTTTTCAATTATCAAAATTAACATTTTTTAAAATTTATTTTAACAATTATATTGTTATAATTAGAATAAATTTTGGTATCTAAATGGAATACAACTTCTCTTTTTTTCTTTTTTTCTTTTTTCTTTTTTTTTTGGGGAGGACCCATGCTACATAAGATATTATTTTATTGGTAGAAAATTTATACCATATGATAGCTTTTAATTGTTTGTAACTTTAATGAATTATAAACATTTGATTTCTCTATTGATCAACAATTAACTTAATTTGGGTAAATGATACAATTTGAGTATATATTAAATTGTAAAATGCTAATTATCCAAATAATAAAGCATACTAACAAATAGCCCAGACAATACACTAAAATAAAACACCAATAAGCCTCTAATTAAATAACCTATTAACCAATCCCCACACAAACCAAACAACCAAATAGGGTCTTTATACTCAAGTCCTTGGAATCCTTTCCATTTTGCTTACCTAAGATCCATAGTCTTTGCTAGGAATTCAAGATGGCTCCATTCCTAGGCCTTAAATCTTGTAGGGTGCAGCAAACCATCTTAGGTATCTCCAGATTTACTGCAACGGAAAACCAATGGAAACAATAACCAAAACAAATATAGATCTAAAGAAAAAGTGCTCAAACCTACAATCTAGCCGTTCCAAGATCAATTTTCATCCAATGAAGACTACAAAACCACAATGGTTGTTGTAAAAGTCGTTTACCCGATGAATTTTCACCTGATCTCTCCCTCCATGAATCTTGGCACGAGAGAAGGGTGGACTTCTCTCTTTTTTTTAGACAGTGGCTAGGGTTTCTCTCTTTGGAATTTTAGAATACTAAGTTGTAAGAATGAAGCGCTAACCCCTAAGGGAGTTTATATAAGCTTCCCTATGGGCTAAAGTGACTTGAACCCAAATTGGACTTGGATCACCTAATCCAACCCACTTGGATCCTAATTAATTAATTAGCTTTTATGGGCTTCAATTAATTAATTAGCCCATTATAGAAAGTCAATTCATAAGATCTAGTACAACCTTATATTTTTATCAACATGTCCTTACGCACACTTATAAATTACATACCCAAAATACCCTCAAAGTGTGTTACCATAAAATAAAAGCTCAAGTAAGGACCATTGAGACCCATAGGAAAATATTGACTCTCTTATAATCTAATTCTAAAGTTTACTCAACACTTCACTAAAGAGAATAAATTACACTCTAGTGTCTCATGAAATTATAACGAGCAAAGCTCAAGTTCGTGACCTACTATTCATAGGCTTCCTTGGAAGTAAGAATCTTTCTCTTCACTTATGCTACTAGTCAAGAAGAAGGACAATACATGATAAATGTGTGTTGACTACAAGCCCTTAACCAAATTACTATGAAATTAAAATATGTTTCCTACGCATATCATTGATGATTTCTAGGTGAAGTATTTGGAGAAAATTATTTTTCTAAGTTATGTCTTAAATCATGATATCACCAAATTAGAGTACACCATTTAGATGTCCACAAAATAGCCTTTAAGAATTGTGAGGGCCATTATTAATTCCTAGTTATGCCTTTTGCCTTAACTAACGCTCCATCCACTTTTCAAAATTGAATGAATAATTATGCTAATTTCTTAGAAAATTGTTTTCGTTTTCTTTAATGATATCTTAATGTATAATGGTGATTAAAAGAGATACTTAAGGCATTTACAATTGGTTTTGGACATTCTACAACAAAATCAACTATTTGAAAAGCAAACAAAATGTGTTTTTTCTAAGAAGATGATTGAGTACTTAGGGCATATTATTTCAAAAACAAAAGTAGCTACCAAAATTAGAGCATATTAGGCTAAAACCTAACTCTCACTTGAACCATTGAGGGAATTTTTTAGACTAACAGGGTACTAACTAAGATCTATCTTGAGTTATGGCAAGGTTAGTCAACTACTCACCTTTTCATTGAAGAAATTAAGATAATTTTTTGGGACCAAATCAATTGAAGACTCCTTTGACCATCTCAAAACCATCATCTGTATTGCACCTATGTTGATTATGTCAAACTTTCGTAAAAGCTTTAGGTTGAAGTGTGATACATTTGGGAATGAGGAAAAAATAGTGTTTGTTACCAGAAGGCAAACCATAACCTGAATAATTAAGGCCTTATCACCCAAAAATCTTGGCATTTTGTCATATACAAAAGAGATGATAGTTGTTGTAGTTATACCAAAGTGGAGACCCTAGTTGATAAGAAAGCACTTCAAGATGATCATTGATCACTATCTAGAAGTATGCACTAGAGCGAAGTATCTAAGCCCTAATGCAACATAAATGGCTTGCTAAATTGATTGGATATGACTATGAGAACATCTATAAGAGTGACAAGGATAATAAGGTAGTCAATGCATTATCAAGGGTGCACCAAAAAAAGGAAGAAGAGCCATCCATTATGGCCTTATGTTTTCCTATAGTAGAGTAGCTTAGTATTTTACAAAATGAGTGAAAGAAAGACACAAATATTGCAACTCATTTAAGAAATACAATAAAATTTGACATTACACTCCAAATTTACTTGGAAAAATGATCAATTAAGGTATGAAAAGAGACTCTAATTAAGGAATCAATCTAATCTCAAAATGAAAAATACTACAAGAAACTCATGGTGGGGTGGATGGAGGTCACTCTAGAGTTAAGAAAACTCTAGAAAGGATGAGAAGGGATTTTTATTAATAAAAATACCAAGAGAAACTTGTAAGTTTGTAGTAAAGTGTGATATATGCCATAGGAATAAGACAAAAAAAATATAGCTTAGCCTACTCTATTGCACCACTACCAATACTATAATCAATCTGGTGTGATATCTTTATGGATTTCATAGAAAAATTTCTAAAATCACATAGTAGGGAGATAAGTCATTATGGTGACCATTAAAAGGTTAAGAAAGTAAGCATTTTGAAGGATTACATGGTACAATTAGATCGAATAAGCCCATATGGAATAAATATCCAATCACTTGCTTTATTGCATCTACTACCAATATTAGAACAAACCTAGTGTGATATCTTTATGGATTTCATAAAAGAATGACCAAAATCACATAGTAGGGAGGTCATTATTGTGGGGCCCCCTCCCCACGTGTCTCATTGAGGAGGGGCCCTTTCCAAATGTCTGTCCACAAGTACCTCTACGTGTCTGACCACGTGGTAGTTCCCCTCCTAGATCACATGTCACTTCCTCCATTACTGCCCAGACAATCACCGAGGCACACAAGAACATTCTATCAGGACCACATCTTCCTAACAACCCTAAATCCTCCCTGGTGTGTGAAGCGATGGTCATCTGACACTAAAGTGATTGATGGGACCTTCCCTCATCCTTACGTCTAAATTAATGGACCATTATGCCCAGTCTCATACCTTCAACAGGCTTAAATGACGATAAATTGCATCATGACGCGTTGTCTGACACAACCACCAGCCACCTTGAACTGCAATGATTGCCCTGTCACTTACTGCATAGCCATCATTGCAGTATTAAGTCAAGGCACCAACTCAGTACTACTGTGCTTCCCCCCTTTGAGCACTATAAAAACCCCATTGAAACAAAACTCAGGTACGCAATACAAAAAGGCTTCCACATCTCCTCCATTTCCTAGGAAGGTTCCTATCCATTTTGTACCTGACTTAAGCTTCGGAGGGTGTGTCCGGACAACCTGTCTGGACATCTTTTATGTAGGGAAAAAGCTAGCCCAGTCTCTAATGGATGGATTTGAGCTTTTGCTATCATAATTGAGGAAGAAGTCTGACCTCAGTTGACCTAGTTTCAACATTGACACCGTTTGTGGGAATGATAAAGATGTCAAGGCCCTCACACAACCGATCGTCATCCATGGTAGTGAAGGCTACTTCGACTGGCGCAAAAACATGGAGAGACGCCAACAAGAGAGTGAGTGACAAGTGCAAGCCCTACTCTCTGAGACAAAGAGACTCACAGAAGATAACAAGGTATTGCGTATCAAGATGTCTTCATTAGGCCCTCCTCGTAGCCGACAACCTAAGAGTCAGCAAACAAACTCCAAGCAAAACGAAAAGGTATCTTACCCTAGAAATACAAAGTTTCCCCCCTGAGGGATAGGAGATACAGCCCGAGGAAAGGTCCCCACTAGCTTGCCATGCATTGTTAGATGAAAGCTCCGACTCCACCCACATCTCTGCAAAAAGAAGATGTGATAGGATATCACAACTATCAGATGCAATGCGCGCATGGTTAAGGCCTCAGACACCTGGTATGGAGGGAAGACTATGTCTAGTAATGGCCCAGGAGGTCTACCCTGGTCCTTCGACTGCACCAACCATTCCAAACTGGCACCCTCATCTACTAGCACAACAAGTAGTAGGGGCTCTGATAAACTGAGGTCATCCCAACTCTATCAATAGGTGTCTGGATGACATGCTCTCCACACCTTTCAGCCCTTACATCGTCAACTACGAGCCTCCAATAGGGTTCATGGTTTCTCCACATATGACTGGACCAACGATCTATTTGACCACATCATGCATTATAGGCAACTTATGACCCTTGATTGAGGGAATGATGCGTTGTTATGCAAGGTCTTTCCAACCAGCCTTCATGGCCAGACTCTTTCATGGTTCTACCACCTCCTAGTAAACTCTGTGAATAATTTCTAGGATCTATCGGAGGCTTTTGTACGACAATATCTATGCTCAGCATGGTATAAGAAAAACATTAGTACCTTATAAAACATAAAGATGCAAGAGAATGAGTCATTAAGAGAATTTGTGAAGCGGTTCGAACAAGTTGTATCAAGTAGAATCTTGTAGCATGGACGTCATCTTACAAATCTTTAAAATGAGTATTTGCCCAGGAATGCCCTTATTTGAATCTCTCGCCAAGAAACCACCATCAACCATGGACGATTTGTTCAAACGAGCCAACAAGTATTCTATGCTCGAGGACGACATCCGCACAGCTACCTAGTAGGTCCTGGTCACCAGTCGACCTACTGGAAACGACTCAACAAGCTACTCTAAGCCCTCAAGCCAACTAAGGCAAATTGGAAAAAGGCGAGACAGACAGCCACAACCAAGCCAAGTTGGCCTGACCCCCCTCACCATCCCCTACAACAAACTCCTTCCCATGACCCGAGATTTGTCTAATTTCAAATGACCAAAACCGATTAAAATAAATCCAATGAAGCAGGATTGGAGTAGAAAATGTGCCTACCACAAGAATCATGCCCACACCACGGAGCAATGCAAGAGTCTCCACTACTTGGTGGAAAGGCTCATAAGGGTCAGGCACCTGAAACAGTATATCTGCTCAGACGGAAGGCGTAGGGAAACCGCCTAGAACCTAAACAACCAAGTCCCCATGGCTTCAGTGGCCCTTGGGGTCGTAATTAGCTACATCCATGGGGGGCTATTGATGAAAAATACAATTCCAAGTGGAAAAGATAAAAATTGCTCCGAGCAGCATCCATTATGGAGCAAGTTAGTTTTATCCAACATAGTCTACTAGGAGGTACGCGCTCAGTGGATGATACAATCACCTTCTCTCCAGTAGATCTGAATCGGGTACTACAAGCGCATGAAGATGCTCTGATCCTAACGCTAGGGATAGGTGATTTTGATGTTAGGAGAATTTTGGTCGATCCAGGCAACTTAGCTAACCTTATGCAAATGTCAACATACGGGCAAATGGGGCTCTTACCCTTAGTCTTGGAGAATCCCGGGCGGATATTGTTCGGATTTAACATAGCGTCAACAACATCCTTAGACGATGTTGTGTTACCTGTTCAAGCTGGTATGGTCACCCAGAATGTACAGTTCTTTGTGGTGGAGGATATTTTCCCTTTCAACGCCATTACAGGATGCACGTGGCTTCACAGCATGAAGGCCATCCCATCCACAAATCATCAAATGGTGAGTTACCTCACCAAAGACGGGCAGATCGACCTTCTTGGTAGCCAACTATCCGTTCGCCAATGCTATTAAGTGGCGTTCAAATTCGAAGCACCAAGCAGCAGTGAACCGTGCTCGAAACCAATAAACACGGAGGAGCAATAGCAATTACAGCACCTGATGGACAAACACCCGCTAGCAGCAGATCCACTCCAACCTCTATGTCTCTTGGATAATAATGATCACATAACTTATGCTAGTTCCCTTCTCTCACTAGAAGAATTAAAGGTACTCGAAGGAGTGCTTCAGCAAAATAAAGACTTCTTCGCTTGGGCTCACTTTGACATGCTCAACATCCACCCATCGATAGCCTCGTATCAGCTTAATATTTCACCTTCCATGAGACTCATCCGCCAAAAGGTCCGATGCTTTCACCCAGACGGACAAAAAATCATCCAAGCCGAGGTAGACAAGTTGTTAGCAGCCGGATTCATCATGGAAGTCGAATACTCGAAATGGTTGGCAAACTTTGTGGTTATTCCAAAAAAAGAAGGAAGATGGCGAGTTTGTGTTGATTACACCAACTTGAACGATGCTTGTCTAAAAGACAGCTTCCCGCTTTCTAGGATAAATCAAATAGTGGACTCCACTACCGGGCATAGGATGCTCTCTTTCATAGATGCTTTCTCCGATTACCATTAAATTCCTATGTTCCAACCAAATGAGGAGAAGACCGCCTTTGTGACACCTCACGGGTTATATTGCTACAAGGTCATGTTGTTTAGACTAAAAAATGTTGGAGCCACCTACTAAAGGTTAATGAAAAAGATTTTCAAACCACTAATCGGCCAAACTGTGGAGGTATATATCGATGACATTGTGGTAAAGAGCAAAACTAGGAGCAAACACACCCAGCATATGGAAGAAACCTTTCGCTTGATGAAAGCATACAACATGAAGCTCAATCCAGCCAAATGCACATTTAGAGTTAGTGTAGACATATTCCTGGGATTCATGGTAACACAAAGAGGAATAGAAGTCAGTCTAGACCAAATCAAAGCTATCATGGAGACACCCGCTCTGAGTTGTAAGAAGGAACTACAACGCCTCACAAGCCGCTTAGCTGCATTAGGACGCTTCTTAACCTGCTTCACAAACACACTAAGGCCTTTCTTTCTCACATTGAAATGAGCTAATGCGACCAGATGGATGAGTGATTGTGAGCAAGCATTCGAGAAGATTAAATGCTATCTCACGCAACCGCCTATTCTGAGTAGTCCTCAACCTAGTGAGCAACTGTACATGTATCTAGAAGTATCTGATTGTGTTTTCAATGCTATACTCTTTCGCCACATGAAAGACAAGAAACAAAGGCATGTCTACTATGTAAGAAAAGCCATGGTTGACACAGAAACCCAACACTCCAAGATGGAACAAACAACTTTAGCCTTAAAAAGTGTTGCGCAAAATCTCTGCCCTTACTTTCAAGCCCATCAGGTAACCATACTCACGAAGCAACCACTCAGAAGCATTTTGCATAAACCAGATCTGTCTGAAGGAATGCTAAGATGGGCCATAGAACTAAGTGAGTTCGGAATCGAATATCAACCTAGATTAGAGATGAAGGGACAAGCCATGGCTAACTTTATAGTTGAGGTTCCTCAAAAGCCATCCCAATTTGCAGATTCTCTTAAAGAAGGGTGGTGGATGCTCTATGTTGATGGAGCATCCAGGGTCTCAGGATCCGGAATAGGCCTTCTCTTACAATCATCGACTGGGGAACAACTAGAACAGGCTATCTTGCTTGGGTTCCCTGTCTCTAACAATGAAGTTGAGTATGAGGCAATCCTAGTCGAGTTGAGCCCTTCTCTTACTTTATCAACAGCTAAATTGAAAATATGCAACAATTCCCAGCTAGTCATTAGGAAAATTCAAGGGAAATATGGAGTCGATGACGAACGCATGGCTCGGTACCTTTGAAAGGTATGGGCTAACTTAGAAAAATTAAGCAAATGGGTCGTCAAGAGAATCCCCGACATAGAAAATGTATAAGCTAATGCCTTAGCTGGAATAGTTGTTTTCCTCCTTGTAAAGGAAGCAATATTACTACCGGTCTACCTCCAAGCTACATCATCGATAACAGCCTCACCAATGTGCAATACCAATGAGGCGAGCGTCAACTAGATGAACGAGATTAAGGCATACATCGTAATAGGGGAACTACCTGAAGAAAGTAAGCAAGCTCACAAGATCTGGGTACAGGCTACCCGCTTCACTGTAATCGGGGACAACCTCTACAAACGATCTTTTGGAGGATCGTACCTTAAGTGCTTAAATGATACAGAAGCATAATACATATTGGTCAAGCTCTATGAAAGTGTGTATGACAATCACATAGGCGGGCATACCTTAGCACATCGTGCTCATTCACAGGGATACTATTGGCCCACCATGAGACAAAACGCTGAGAACTATGTTAAAAGGTGTGATCGATTGATTACTACTCAAAAAGTACTATTTTCTTAGCCTGAAACTAACTACTTTAAACACTTTTGAGTAGTAGTTAATACCTTTTAACTCAATTGGCACATTAAGGAACCTAGCAAAGGTTACTAATCAGTTTTTGGCAAGTTTTGGTGTTTTTGGTAGCTTTTTGATCATTGAAACAAGCCAAGAAGAGGGACAATCTTGTGAAATCAATGGCAATGCAAGTTAAAGCTCGAATACATGAAGAATCCAAGCTTTGGAGCAAGCCATTTGCCAAAACTATCAGAGTTGCAAGGAAGGAGTCCAACAACCAGCAATTTTGCTTGGTTGTGCGAAATTTTGCACACCATGTGAAACCACTTGAAGCAGCCAATGGATATCGCACACCATGCCAAATTTCGTATGGTATGCGAAATCTTCCTATGCACCGACTCCCTTAGATTTTTATCTTCAGATATTTTGTGTAATTTCCTAGTTTCTCCTTGTAACCAACTTAGATATTTTCTTTAATATTTTTTAGGTAGCTGATATATATAAGGGGAGACAAAGAGGAATAGAGAGGATGTTTTTTTCATTGAACATTTGCAATTCCCGTAGTAAGAAATATACAGAGCTTTTGTTATGCCTTTCCTTCTCATTTTGTTTTCACTTTTCTTTCTAGCCAAACAACCTCTAAGGATTATTTCTCAGGGGATGAGAGGCTAGATTTTACGTTTCTTGGAGTGATGGAAGTTAGGTGAAGGACTTGAATGCAAAAGTGGGAGTTATCCTTGCTTTAAATGACAGTAGTTGTTAATCATCAATGATTTTTATTTTAAGGTTTAGCTTCAATTCCCTTAAAAGCACCTTGAATGGCCAATACTTGGTAAGCTTTTCGGATTCCATGGATGTTTATTGTTAGATCCATGGATGTTTATTAGTTATCATTTATGAGCCATTGGAAGGTGGTGCAAGGTGAGAGTCTTTAGTGTTCGAAACCATTAATGGGAAGCAACTATCATTTTCCATGAAATCTTTGGATCAAATCTTAATTGCTAAATATAAAACCGATTCGGGAGATAACCATCCTTTATGTTATTGTCCCCAACGCGAGGATAAGATCTGGAATCTCCCCCTTTGCCTAAGGAACATGATCCTAATGACCTAAAGCTCCTAAAGACCTTGTCTTTATAGTTAATTTCATTTATTATTTTTGCTTAACTTAAAAATCAATATTTCCAACCATAAATTCCATTTTCTTTAAAAGCTAACTTTCATAAGAAAAAGCACATTTTTATTTTCTTCACTAATGTCAACTTGTGGACCCGCATTTTTCACGTGCGTCCCCACTCGATCGGTGAGACTCGCTTTTTTATTTGTGAAAAATAATTTTTGGAAAAGTTGGAGTCGCCACTTATTTTATTTTTATTTTAAAGGGAAAATAAAATAAGAAAGAAAAACCCTAAAATGTGACTCCATAGTTTTTGGAAAAAAGACATGTCTTTGAAAAACTCGAGTCTTCGTCCGGGGATTAGGTTACTTATTGGAAAGGTACCTCTAGGAGGTAGCACACCTCTAAGCCCTAAAAAGGTCTCTACTGACTAAGTTGAGGGAAACGTGGCAATTAATTGGTTTAATTATGGATACCTATGTAGGCTAGGTGGTTCCAAAAAAAAGCATGCCAAACAAGATCAAATCATAATAAAGGAAGGTTAGGATGCGTACCTGGACTGCTTCTCAAGCGCTATCATAAAACATCGATGGTTAATTTAAACAATATATCATCCAGCATGTATTTTATTAGAAATAATCAAACAATGAAACATGTATATCAGAACACTCAAGCATTATTAGACATAAGCATTATTTCACAATGACAAGCATATTCACATAATTCAGAAAGTAGGTGATAGAGGACATACCTGGATAGCATAGATAATTTGCAACGTGCTTCCTCAAGTTGTAAGGGGTTAGATAACAAATAATAAAATATAGAAATCCTAGCATGCTCGTTATCTAATTAGCATAGCAAAAGTGATCAAAGTATACAGAATCATCAATTATCACATGCATCTTGTATATAATTCCTAAAAAAATAGATAGACATGATTTCAACAAGTGTCAAATGTGGCAACAAAAATAAATTTTGAAAAGATTTTCTTATGTAGGGGTTTCACCAATTCCCCAATCGATATACACGAATTTAGCTTAGAATTATCCCATTTGTTTGGGACCACAAGCTTTGATTCGTGTTTTATTCAAAACTGTAATTTTATTTGAAAGATGTGAACCGATCAAAACATGGTTGCACATTATTTTAAAAAATGAGATTTTGATTCTAAGAACTCTAAATGAATTTTTTGAAATGGATTTTTAAGGAAAATGAGATTTTGAAAATAGTGTTGTATTTTAAAAATAAAAAGAAATTAATTTGAAAGCAATAAAGTGTATGAATCAAAATACCAAACAAAACAAAAGAGAACAAAATCACAAAGTAGAGTTTTTGACAACCAAGAAAATTGAAGGTGAGAATGGAGGCTAATCTTCATGAGTTTCCAAAAGCCTCAGAAAAAGAAATCAAATTAAGTGAAGGATCACTAACAGGTAAGACATTCTAAATTAGACAAACTAACAAAGTATCAATTCATGAACTAACCGCTAGGATTTTAAAAGCATATAAGCTAAGATAAGGATGATCAGGAACTAATATTAGTGATTTTGAAATAAAAACTAAAAAGGGATCAATTCGGGTAAGGAACTAAAATTATAAAAGTACCTAAACTAATTATAACGAGTTTGACTAAATTAAACTAAAAACATGAACTTTCAAACATAGAATTAATTTTACTAATGAACCAAAGCAAACTAAAAATATGTACTTTCAAGCATGGAATTAATTTTATCAATGAACTAAAATATAAAAGTGTCTAAACTGAATAGATAAATTAAATTAAATCAAAGTACACTAAAAACACAAACTTTTAAATAAAGAATCAATTTTATCATTAAATAAATAAAACTATAAAAACACATAAATTAATTAAAATGAACCACATTAAATCAAAGAATACTAAAAAAATGAACTTTCAAAATATGGGATCAATTTTATCAATAAATAAATAGATTAATAACAAGTAATTAAGAGAGTAGCAAACACATGAATAAATGAAAATTCAAACATTTTTAACCTGAAGCAACCAATCAAAATTAAATAGGGATCAAATTATTCTTCTTTTTTTCTAATATAATGAATCAAAATTAAAACACACAAACTCATTCAAGCTAAACTAACAAATAGATTAATACTAAATTATATTAGGACTAAAAAAAAAAATCCACTTCATCTAATAAAATTGATTAAGCTATCAAATTGGAATTAAAAAGAATGCATTTTTAAAATAAAACAAATTAATAATTTAGTGACTCGAAACTGAAATAATCGAAATTAGAAACAAGATGCAATCTTTCTAAAGGTTTAATGAAACAATTGAATTGAAATTATGAATATAATAAATTAATAAACCAAATCAAAACCTCAACCCTATCTAAGAAAATTAATTAATTAAGCTAATAGATCAAAATCAACAACGAAACTAAACTAAGGAGTAAATTAAGACAAAACCAATTAAATTAAAATCACAAATACGTTTAAACTATCATATGGATTAAAACAAATTAGCATGGACTTATGAATTACGAACCCATAGAAAAAGACATCTAATAAAAGAATGAAAACTCTTTCAAAAACTAACCTGTGTTATGGGAGAAAAATCCGTCTTTGATCCGTTGAAGTGGCTGCTGTATTCCAACTTGAAAGCCTCTGTTACTTCCCTTTGTCCAGAAAATTCCCCCTCCTTTATGTGTTCTCTCTGCCCCAGCAAAAATAAAATCTCTCCGTGTGGATCTCCCTACCAAAAAAACCCTCCTTTAGAAAAGAACTCCATTGCCTTTTCATGTGGCAGCCTCCCTTTATATGGAATATCCTATTTCCTTTTTCTTTCTGACTCACGTGGATGACCTCTCCTAAAAAATCCTCATTTTCTCTCCGTGTCCTCCTTTCTTATATGGCAGCCTCACTCTAATATTCCTTTTCCTTTTGGAGATGTAGGTAGATATGGGAAGTATGGCTCGCTTGGAGATTCCCAAGGATACAGCCGCATGTTGTTTTGGTAAGTGTCCAAATCCTAGTGATCGCATGGCCGTTTTGTATTGATGATGATGATTGAGAGCATACATTCACTTCTCATCATACTTATCACCATCCCCATCATCATCAAAATCATCTATGTCACCGAACTCAATGTCAACTTCATTGTTGTCTTCATCAAAGTCCTCCATCTCATCATCCTCCTTCGGATCTGCCACCCACGTGCACTCACACGTGTCTGCTCCTCAAAGACGGGTTGTTGAAGCCACGGGCCGAACTGGTCTTAGACAATCACAGCGGCATCAGTGCGTGGGCATTGATTCAGTTCCCAGATTTGGGTGAAGAGGATGATCCATCTGATTGGGATTGAAGAGAAGAGCGAGGGTGCGTGGGACTGCTTCTTGATATGGATGAGGATTAGCCGCCGGAGTGGAGCGTTGCTCATCTGTTCCAGCGCAGCTTGACTTTCTCTTCTCAAGGTCATTTTTCTTGAACCTCTGTGCGTGGCAGTGCCGGAATCAGAAACCACAGTAATGGAGATCGTGCCGGCGGAGCCATCTTCGAGAAGAAACCAGTCCGAAGGCAAATTCAACGCGTTGGATTTTATGCTAAAGAGATCATACTTATTTGGCTTCGAGTGGGACCTCCAGTCGGAACGGCTGGTGATGGTGCTAGCGATGACGTCCTTGTGGCGATACGGTTAGCTGGGACTGAACTCCACAAACACCGCTTCGTTCGCCTACGGTCAGCCACCATTGTTGTCGTTCTCGCTACAACACAACTTCACCAGAAAAACACTAGCTATGTTGCCGAAAAACTCAGTCACGACGGATCTGGGAAGGTCCTTCATATCTAAACCCGTCAAAACCTCAAATCTCAGGATCGGAAAAGCTCTAAGGCTCTTCTTAGCAGCTCATACTAGACTAGACCAGGGTGTGAAGTGCTTCCGGGCTCGGGGAACTTCGTGATCGGAATGAAGACCCTCACGAACTGAAGTAGAACCGGTTACCTTTATGCTTGACATGGGTCCCAGCTTTTGACGCAGAGGAAAGTGGAGCCAAAAGGTTCCAGCTGGCCATGCTTTTTGCAACGGAATCTTGAAGTCGTTATGTGAGAGCTTGTTGATCCTCTCCGCCAATGGTGACTGTTCTCCAAAGGGTCCAATGCATGGGGATAATTCATCCCACGATCTGCTTGTACTCTCCGAGATGGTGCTCCTCATGCAAAACAAAATAAGATAAGATTAAAAATTAAAAGAAAATGGAAGAAAAACTAATGACAGTCATGGAATTAGTAATAAAATAAAATATGATTAAAAGAAAATGAAAGAGAAAATGAGATATCCAATGTACAATTCCATCATTCAATAAGGGGCTACATGCACATTTTGGAGTCTAAACAATTTAAGCAATTTCCTATTAGATAAGTGAATAAATAAAATAAAAATAAAAATAATTATAATAATAATAATGACAATGATAATGATGAACAAATAAAGGGTAAAAAATGAAAATGAATAAACAAAATAAATATGATTATCGAATGCATGCAATAATAATAATAATACTAATAAAAGTTATATATATATATAAATTAAGCCCGATGAAGTGTTTAAATGGGCCTAAGTGAGTGCTTAATGAACTAAGTGTCCTAAAGTGATCGGGGTATTGTCTAAGTGGCCTAAACATGCCTAAGAACTATCCTAAAAGAATAAAGAAAAGCTTAAGTCTAAATCAAAATTGCCAAGGGTCACAATAAAGGGCTAGGCAATCCCTCAACTAGAGTTTCCGAGGTGGCTCAAGAAAGGTAAGTAGTGTGAGTAGATATGGGCCACCAAGGAGCTAACTATAAAGTATCGAACAAGTATCTAATAGGACATGCGCTAGGAGGACAAAATTGAGGGTCTACACAACTATACGATGAAAACCCATCCTTGTGGACGATCCTAGAGCCACTATACTATGTTAGCTATGCTACCCTAGTGTGAGGTGATTTAGGTTTTATAAATTTTGTTGATAACACCCGTCTGAGCCAGAATCAAATGGCATGACTGCAATGGGGACGAATCAAATGGCGTCGTTGTCGGGGATGGTGCCATATTACATTGACAATACTTTTGGTGAACACTTGTGATATTCACCACGAGTTTGGTGATTTTTCTTTTACTAATTCTTTTTCTTTGTCTATATTTTAGCTTATCTTTTATTTAGTTTTTAGCTAACCTTAACTTTTTCCTAGTATTGTATTTCTTTTGTTTTCTTTGTTGTTGTTTCAGTAATATCTAGTTGTTCATGCCCTATTGGATAAGAGATATTGAGGAAAGACTTGTGAAGATTGAAACTCCTTGGGAAACTGAGTTGGAAGTGTGCTTGAACATCATGGATGTTCCACTTGAAGATCAGAATAGCCAACATGGTCAAGAGGAAAATTTCAATGCATACCGATCCACGAGGGACCGCATGCATCCATCTCGTATGAGTGCACCTTCATGCATAGTGCCTCCCATTGAGCAGTTGATAATCTGACCTCACATTGTGCCACTCCTACCTACTTTCCATGGGATGGAAAGTGAGAATCCCTACTCACATATTAAGGAATTCGAGGAGGTATGTCATACATTCCAAGAAAAAGGAGTTTCGATTGACTTGATGAGGCTCAAGCTATTTCCTTTCACCTTGAAGGATAAGGCCAAGATTTGGCTTAATTCTCTAAGGCTAAGGAGTATCCAGACTTGGGCTGATTTGCAAGCCGAGTTTCTTAATAAGTTCTTCCCTACTCATAGAACCAATGGTTTGAAAAGACAAATTTTGAACTTCTTGGCTAAAGAGAATGAGAAATTCTATGAGTGTTGGGAAAGGTACATGGAAGCTATTAGTGCTTGTCCTCACCATGGCTTTGACACATGGCTCTTAGTGAGCTATTTTTATGAATATCTTCTTCAATGAAGCAACTCCTAGAAACTATGTGTGGAGGAGACTTCATGAGTAAGAATCTGGAGGAAGCCATGGATTTTTTTAATTATGTGGCTGAATTTTCAAAAGGATGGGATGAACCAAATGCTAGAGAGGTGGGAAGAATCAAGTCTCAACCTAATGCTAAGGGTGGGATGTATTTTTTGAATGAAGACATGGACATGAAAGGAAAAGTTACAGCTATGGCAAGGAGATTGGAAGAACTAGAAATGAAGAAGGTACAAGAAGTGCAAGTCGTTTCTAAAACACCAGTGCAAGCTATGCCTTGTTCCATTTGTCAATCTTATGAGCACCTGGTGGAGGAGTGTCCTACAATTCCAGCAGTGAGAGAGATGTTTAGTGATCAAGCCAATGTTATTGGTCAATTCAAGCCCAATAACAATGCTTCATATGGCAACACCTACAATCCAAATTGGAGGAACCATCCAAACTTATCTTGGAAACCAAAACCACCTCAGTATATACAACCTGCTCAAGCACCTCATCTAGCCTCGAATCTAGAACAAGCTATTGTGAACCTTAGCAAGGTTGTGGGAGATCAGAAGTCCATCAATGCTCATCTGAATAAGAGAATTGACAACATGGAGAGTACATTAAACAAAAGGATGGACGGGATGCAAAATAATCTGTCTCAGAAGATAAACAATGTCCAATACGCAATCTCAAGGCTTACCAACCTCAACACAATGCAAGAGAAAGGAAAGTTTCCTTCTCAACCTCATCAAAATCCTAAGGGCATCCATGAAGTGGAGGCTCAAGAGGAAGAATCTTCAAAAATAAGGGAAGTCAAAGCAGTTATCACTTTGAGAAGTAGTAAAGAGGTTGATCAGCCTACATCCAAGCCAAAGCATGATGAAGAGAGTGTACCAGGAAAAGAAAGGAAAGAGGAAATGAAAAGAAAGATAAAAGAGACAAGTATAAAGGAAGATGAGCATGATTCTAGCATGGATGAAGAACCCGAAAGGATAGTCATCAAGGAAGATATGATGAAGAAACACATGCCTCCCAAGCTTTGCATGGCAAAAAGGGAACTAATAATGCATAAAAAATTCTTGAAGTGTTGAGGCAAGTAAAGGTCAATATCCCTTTGCTAGACATGATCAAACAAGTGCCGACATATGCAAAAAATTTGAAGGACTTGTGTACTGTAAAGAGAGGGTTGAATGTGAACAAGAAAGCCTTCTTGACTAAGCAAGTGAGTGTCATCATACAGTGCAAGTCTCCAATGAAGTACAAAGAATCGGGCTACCCTACCATCTCCGTGAGTATTGGAGGGACCTGTATGGAAAAAGCTTTGTTGGACTTAGGGTCAAGTGTGAATTTGCTACCCTAATCCATCTATAATCAATTAGGACTTGGAGAGTTGAAGCCAACATCAATCACTCTATCTCTGGCAGATAGATCAATGAAGATTCCAAGAGGGATGATCGAAGATGTCTTGGTTCAAGTTAACAAATTCTACTATCCAGTGGATTTTGTTGTTCTTGATACGGATTTGGTTTTCAAAGGAACTAATTATGTTCCTATCATACTTGGAAGACCATTCCTAGCTACATCAAATGCAATCATCAATTGTAGGAATGGAGTCATGCAACTCACATTTGGCAACATGACATTAGAGCTCAACATCTTCCATATGTACAAAAAGCATATCCCTCCGGAATAAGAAGAAGGTCCAGAGGAAGTGTGCGTGATTGACACTTTAGGGGAGGAACGTTGTGACCAGAGAATGCAAGAAGATTTGATTGAGAGTTTTAGGGATCTTAATGAAAGGTTACCTAAACCCTCATATTTGCTTGCTACCCTGTCCCCATTGAGGAGGAGAGAAGAAATTGTACCCTTATTCAATGAGGAGGAGACGCAAAGACCTGTTAAGGAAGAGCCTCCAAAGCTTTTTCTTAAGCCACTACCCACGAAGTTGAAGTATGCATACTTGGAAGACAACAAGAAGTGTCTTGTTGTTATATCTTCAACTCTTACCATTCATCAGGAGGATTGCCTACTTGAAGTCCTTAGAAGATGCAAGAAGGCAATAGGGTGGCAAATTTCTGATTTGAAAGGGATCAACCCTTTAGTCTGCACCCATCATATTTACATGGAGGATGAAGCTAAGCCAGTTCGTCAACCTTAGAGAAGGTTGAACCCTCACATGCAAGAGGTGGTGCAAGCTGAAGTTCTTAAGCTACTTCAAGCCGGTATTATTTGCCCCATATCAGATAGCCCATGGGTAAGTCCTACTTAGGCTATGCCAAAAAAGTCTGGCATCATGGTGGTGCAAAATGATAAGGGAGAAGATGTCTCTACATGCCTCACAACAGGTTGGAGGGTGTGTATCGATTACAGGAGGTTGAATGCGGTGACAAGGAAGAACCATTTCCCGTTGCCCTTTATTGATTAGGTGCTTGAGAGGGTCTCTGGGCATCCTTTCTATTGTTTCTTGGATGGCTACTTCGGGTACTTTCAAATAGAAATTGATGTGGAAGACCACTTTCACATGCCCATTTGGAACCTATGCATACAGAAGAATGCCTTTTGGCTTATGCAATGCACCCGTAACTTTCCAAAGATGCATGTTAAGCATTTTCAGTGATATGGTGGAGCGTATAATGGAAGTATTTATGGATGACATCACCATATATGGAAATACATTTGATGAATGCTTGATCAACTTAGAAGCTGTTCTGAACCGATACCTTTCAGACACTCACCACCACCCATTCTGCTCTCTTCCAATAGATGGCGAAGATGCCTACTCATCAGGACCAGCAGATTGCTATTCTCCACCAAATTCAGCAGCACTTGGGACTCTTGTCTCCGTCTTAGCCTGACATTCCCGCATCCTCAACGCCTAAAGCTCCAGTTGAGGACACTACACTTGCAGAGGTGCGGATTCCACTACCTCAGGATGAGCCTCCCACAGTCACAGCTACACCAGAGGGGGCACCATCTCCGCCCGAGGCTCCCACAACTTAATCATAGGACATCTCTTTATCTTATTGTATTTCCATATTACATTATTAGAGATTTGTCCTTGTTTTGATGCCTTATAAACTGGGATTGGATGTATTGCCTAATGATATATTATATTATACTTTCTCATATTAATATATAGACATCATGTTTTTTATTATCCTTAGCATTTTTCTATTTCATCTACTCATTATCCTTTTGTTTTTGACTCATGTGGTTTCTCTTATACAACTCAGACTCCATTTCACTCAGGAGGTACCACTTCCTCCCTTTATTTTCAATTGCTCTTGAAACATTGAGGGCAATGTTGATCTCGGTTGGGGGGAGAAAGAGTTGAGGAAGGAAGTTTTGTTAATAATGTTGGGTTAATTTGTTAATTTAGTTACTTTTTTCTTAATTTTAAAAAGTTTTTTTTACCATACTCTTCATGGTTATTAAGGAAAAATCAAAATGAAATGAGAGAAATCAAATTCTTACCTTTTCACTTGAATCTTAGAATTTGTATTATGCTTATTAAAGTTGATGAATTATTGAAATTCCTATGGAATTCAACCTTATTTCTTCCACTTTAATCTTATCACACACTGTACACATTAGGTTCCAGTTATAAGATGAAAAACTATCTCACCCCCTAAACTTAGAAAAATTTTGACTTGGTACCTTTGACCTCGTTTTAATAGTGTTGGAACACCTTATAAAAGGCCAATGAGCCTTTAAAAAAAAAAAAGAGAAAGAAGTGTTTCACTTGCATTGAAACCCAAGCAAGGTCTGAGGGGTATACGACGAAAGTCTTTAAAACCCGATGCCCTAAGCCTTGATTGGTTGGGAGTTGCCGACCTCAATGCTCGTTACAAGGGTGAATAGGTGGAGTTTAACATATTGTGGGTGCTTGGGTATTGAATTTCAATCTCAAAAGTCCAGGAAAAATCTAAGGAGTTAGTGGTCGAAAGAACCTTAAAGCTTGATGCCCTAAACCTTGATTGGTTGCGAGTCATCGATGAATCCCCGTTACATGGACACTTTAGAAAACAATACCTTTAGCATTGCACTCCTATAATGAAAAAATTGTGAAATAAAAGAGATGCATTCTTAGCCTATTGGAGGTTGGTCAGTTTGCTAAAGTTTGAGAAAGATCTAGGTTGGGGGGAGAGAATAGTTCGACATACTATAATTGGAAACTAATAAGCTTAACACTTAGATTTTTTTGGAAAAATAAGGTTTGGACCTTTAGGAGTGGAAATTCTTTTGTTGCTTAAATTGGTATAATGCCTACTCTTTATAAATTGTAATTAGATAGGATATTTGATGACTCTTGTTGAAGGTTGGGTTTTGCCTCTTTGATGTTCCATGAGAGAGTATAATCCGCATCATGCCACTTGAAATATTTTTGGAGTGATCAACATGATTTTGTAAATTATTTTACTATCTATTTTTATTTATCTCTCCTTCATTGCTAAGGGACCAGCAATATGTCGGTTGGGGAAAGTGATTACTACTTAAAAAGTACTCTTTTCTTAGCCTGAAACTAACTGTTTTAAACACTTTTGAGTAGTAGTTAATACATTTTAACTCAATTGGCACATTAAGGAACCTAGCAAAGGTTACTAATAAGTTTTTAGCAAGTTTTGGTGTTTTTGGTAGCTTTTTTATCATTGAAACAAGCCAAGAATATGGAGAATCTTGTGAAATCAATGGCAATGCAAGTTAAGCTCAAATACATGAAGAACCCAACCTTTGGAGCACTTCATAGCCCTTTGCCAGACTTATCCGAGATGCAAGGAAGGAGGCCAATAACCAGTAATTTCGCATGGCTGTGCGAAATTTTGCACACCATGCAAAACCACTTGAAGCAGCCAATGGATTTCGCACACCATGCCAAATTTCGCATGGTATGAGAAATCTTCCTATGTACCGACTCCGTTAGATTTTTATCTTCAGATATTTTGTGTAATTTCCTAGTTTCTCCTTGTAACCAACCTAGATATTTTCTTTTATATCTTTTAGGTAGCTGATATATATAAGGGGAGACAACGAGGAATAGAGAGGATGTTTTCTTCATTGAACATTTGTAATTCCCGTAGTAAGAAATATTTAGAGCTTTTTCTCTACCTTTCCTTCTCATTTTGTTTTCACTTTTCTTTCTAGCCAAACAACCTCTAAGGATGATTTCTCAGGGGATGAGAGGCTAGGTTTTACGTTTCTTGGAGTGATGAAAATTAGGTGAAGGACCTGAATGCAAAGGTGGGAGTTGTCCTTGCTTTAAATGATAGTAGTTGTTAATCATCAATGGTTTTTATTTTAAGGTTTAGCTTCAATTCCCTTTAAAAGCACCTTGAATGGCCAATACTTGGTAAGCTTTTCGGATTCCATGGATGCTTATTGCTAGATCCATGGATGTCTATTAGTTATCATTTACGAGCCATTGGAAGGTGGTGCAAGGTGAGAGTCTTTAGTGTTTGAAACCATTAATGGGAAGCAACTATCATTTTCCATGAAATCTTTGGATCAAATCTTAATTTCTAAATATAAAACCGGTTTAGGAGATAACCATCCTTTATGTTATTGTCCCCAACGCGAGGATAAGATCCGGAATCTCCCCCTTTGCCCAAGAAACTTGATCCTAATGACCTTAAGCTCCAAGAGACCTTTTCTTTATAGTTAGTTTCATTTATTGTTTTTGCTTAACTTAAAAATCAATATTTCCAACCATAAATTTCATTTTCTTTAAAAGCTAACTTTCATAAGAAAAAACACCTTTTTATTTCCTTCACTAATGTCAACTGTACGATGAAAACCCATCCTTGTGGACGATCCTAGAGCCACTATACTATGTTAGCTTTCTCCCCCCAACCGACATATTGTTAGTCCCTTAGCAATGAAGGAGAGAAAAATAAAAATTAACAATACTATAATTTACAACATCATGCTGATCAAAAAACAATTTTCAAGTGGCATGATAATCTAACTCTCACATGGAACATAAAGAAATAAAACTCAAACTTCAACAAGAGTTATCAAATAACTTGTCTAATCACAATTCTTAAAGAGAAGACATTATGCAAATTTAAGCTTTAAAAGAGTTTCCACTCCCAAAGGGTCAAACCTTACTCTTCCACAAAAATCTAAGTGTTATTTATTAGTTTCCGAATATAGTATGTTGAACTAATCTCTTCCCTAAACCTAATTTTTTTTCAAAGCTTAGCAAACTGATCAACCTCCAATAGGCTAAGAACGCACCTCTTGTTTCACAATTTTTTTTATTGTAGGAGTACAAGGCTTAAAGGTATTATTTTCTAAATTGTCCATGTAATGGGGGTCCATCGATGACTCCCAACCAATTAAGGTTTAGGGCATCAAGCTTTAAGGATCTTTCAATCACTAACTCCTCGGATTTTACCCCGGACTTTTAAGAATGAATTTTAATACCCAAGCACCTATAGTATGTTAAACTCCACCTATTCACCCTTGTAACGAGCATTGAGGTCAGTGACTCCCAACCAATGAAGGCTTAGGGCACCAGGTAGATTTTCACCATATACCCCTCAGACCTTGCTCGGGTTTCAAGGCAAGTAAACATTTTTTCTTTCTTTCTTCATTATTTTTTTCAAAGGCTCATTGGCCTTTTATAAGGTGTCCCAACACTATTAAATTGAAGTCAAAGGTACCAAGTCTAAAATTTTCCTAAGTCAAGAGGGAAATAGTTCTTCATCTTATAATCGGAACCTATTGTGCACAGTGTGTGAATAGCTTAAAGTGGAAGAACTAAGGTTGAATTCAATAGAAGTTTCAACAATTCATCAACTTTAGTAAGCATAATACAAAATCTAAGTCAAGTAAAAAGACAAAAATTCAATTTCTCCCTTTTCATTTTTGAGAATTTTTCCTTAATAATCATGGAGAGTAGAATAAAAACTTAAAAAAAAAAATTAAAATTAAGCAAAAAGCAACTAAATTACCAAAATAACTTAGCATTATTACTTCCTTCCTCAACTCTCCCCCCAACCAAGCTGAACATTGTCCTCAATGTGACAAAAGTGATTGAAAAATAAGAAGGAAGTGGTACCTCCTTAGTGACATGGAGTCTGAGTCGTATAGGAGAAACCACATGTTTCAAAAAAAAAACAAAAGAGTTAGTGAGTAGAGTAAATAGAAAAATGCCAAGTTTAAACAAAAAATGATGTCTATATATGATGCATCATCAATAATACATCCAATCCCAAAATATAAGACATCAAAACATGGAATTATCTATACTAATATGTAAATACAAAAAATGAAGAGATGATCAAGTAATGGTAGGGTCCTATGGAGCCGATGCATCTGTGGTGGCCTCTTGAGTGGGTTGGATCAGGACTTTGACCTCTGTTCTGGTAGTCTCCTTAGGTGGCATAGTCTCCTCCGCTGGAGCTATGGGCTTTGATGGTTTTAAGGAGGTCAGAAATGGAGTGAGAGGCTTTGTGTGTGTGATCTTAGTGAGAGGGCTCTCCTCTTTAGATGCATGGTGCGGGGCTTTGTTGGCATTTTCGCAACTTCCCTTGGTTTTGCAAAGTGTTTTTGCAATCCTCTCTTCATTTTGCAAGTCATTTTTATAGCCTGGAGGTCATTTTGCAGCTTAGAGATCATTTTGCAGCCATTAGGAAGAAAAAGAAAAACATTTTCGCAACCCATGGAAAAAAATAGAAACATTTTAGCAGCCCATTTTGAAGCTTGGAGCATTTTCGCAGCGGGGGTGGATTTCGCGAAGGAGGGCAATTTTCACAGCCCATTTCGCAGCTGCGAAATGGGCGTACGGGTGCTGCGAAGTGGCACTCATGTGCCAAAGGGTGGTTTCACAGCTGTGAAACACCCTTCCAAATGGCTACTCTTGATTCCCAACTTCCTTCTTTCACCTTTTTTGACATTCCTCTTGATTTTGATCATCTAAAAACCTATATTACATCAAAACAAATTAGGATTAAAGCATTAAAATCAAAATTAAAGTTTTGAAATCAAAATTAAAACAAGTAATAAACAAAACAAAAAGATATGGACTAGCTAGCCCTTAAAAAGACTAAGTCCATCAAAAAATTTGATCCTGATTTAGCTTGCCTGGATCCCATATGAAGTTTGCGTCTCTCACTTGAGACTTGGTTTGTATGTTTTTCCCATACAAAGCTTGGGTGAAAAGTAGAGGCATGTGTTTCTTGATCAATTCTTCCTTGATGACTATCCTCTGTGGTTCTCCTTGTACCTTAACATCATAGTCATCTTTCTCTATGCTTTTCCCCTTTTTCTTTCCTTTGATTAATTTCCTCCCTCTTTTCTTTCTCTGTTTCACTCTCTACCTTATGCTCTAGCTTGGATGTGGGCATATCAACCTCTTTACCACTTCTCAACGTGATAACCGCTTCAACTTCCTTCACCATTAAAGATTCTCCCTTTTGAGCTTCCACTTGATGGATACCCTCGGAATTTTGATGAGGTTGAGAAGGAAAGTTTCCTTTTTCTTGCACTATGCTGAGGTTGGCAAACCTTGAGATTGAATATTGGAGATTATCTATCTTCTGAGATAGATCATTTTGCACTCCATCCATCTTTTTGTTCAATGAATTCTCTACACTGTCAATTCTTTGACTGAGCTGAGCATTGATGGATTTTTGAGCTCCAACAAAGTCTCCCACGACCTTGCTAAGATTCACCATAGCTTGATGAAGGTTTGAGGCTTGCTGAGGTGCTTAAGCAGGTTGCTGGTACTGAGGTGGCTGTGGTTTCCAAGAGAAATTTGGATGGTCCCTCCAATTGGAATTGTAGGTGTTGCAATCACCAAACATTTCTCTCACCGTTGGAATGGTAGGACACTCATCCACCAAGTGCTCATAAGATAGACAAACGGCACAAGACATAGCTTGCAATGGTGTTTGAGAGATGGCTTGCACTTCTTGCATCTTCTTCATTTCTAGCTCTTCCAATCTCCTTGCCATAGCTGCAATCTTTGCCTTCATGTCTATGCCATCATTCAAAATATACATCTCACCCTTAGCATTAGGTTGAGACTTCATTCTTCCCATATCTCCAGCATTTGGTTCATCCCATCTTCTTGAAATTTCAGCCACATAACTCATGAAGTTCATGGTTTCCTCTGCTATCTCGTATTCAACATGGCATGCACAACTAACAATTTGAGAATTAAAAAACAGAGAAAACAAAAGAAAATAAAAGAAAAAAAATTCTAAAGAAAAAAAAATTATTAAGATTAACTAAAAACTAAATAAAAGATATACTCAAATATGAACAAAGAAAAAGAAAAGAAAAGTCACCAAACTGGTGATGAAGATCACAAGTACTCTAGAAAGGTCATATCACTGTAAAGTGGCACAATCCCCAGCAACGGCGCCATTTGATTCGTTCCCAATTGGTGTCTCAACTGATTCATGTTCTCTCAATGGTCCCTAACAGTGGTGCCATTTGATACGTGTCCAACTGGTGTCCCTTGATTATGGTCCTCAGAAGGGAGTAATCAACAAAATTTATAACCTATTTGTGGACCCGCATATTTCACGTGCGCCCCACTCGATCAGTGAGACTCGCTTTTTATTTGTGAAAAAATTAATTTTTGGAAAAAGTTAGAGTCGCCACTTATTTTATTTTTATTTTAAAGGGAAAATAAAACAAGAAAGAAAAACCCTAAAATGTGACTCCATAATTTTTGGAAAAAAGCATGTCTTTGAAAAACCCGAGTCTAAGTCCGGGGATCAAGTTACCTATTGGGAAGGTACCTTTAAAAGGTAACACCCCTCTAAGCCCTCTAAAGGTCTCTACTAACTAAGTTAAGGGGAATGTGGCAATTAATCGGTTTAATTATGGATACCTAAGTAGGATAGGTGGTTTCAAAAAAATAGCATGCCAAACAAGATCAAATCATAATAAAGGAAGGTTAGGATGCGTACCCGGACCGCTTCTCAAGTGCTATCATAAAACATCGATGGTTAATTTAAACAATATATCATCCAGCATGTATTTTATTAGAAATAATCAAACAATGAAACATATATATCAGAACAACCAAACATTATTAGACATAAGCATTATTTCACAATGACAAGCATATTCACAGAATTCAGAAAGTAGGTGATAGAGGACATACCTGGATAGCATAGATAATTTGTAACGTGCTTCCTCAAGTTGTAAGGGTTAGATAACAAATAATAAAATATAGAAATCCTAGCATGCTCGTTATCTAATTAGCATAGCAAAAGTGATCAAAGTATACAGAATCATCAATTATCACATACATCTTGTATATAATTCCTAAAAAAATAGATAGACATGATTTCAACAAGTGTCAAATGTGGCAACAAAAATAAATTTTGAAAAGATTTTCTTATGTAGGGGTTTCACCAATTCCCCAATTCATATACACAAATTTAGCTTAGAATTATCCCATTTATTTGAGACCACAAGCTTTGATTCGTGTTTTATTCAAAACTGTAATTTTATTTGAAAGATGTGAACCGATCAAAACATGGTTGCACATTATTTTTAAAAAATGATATTTTGATTCTAAGAACTCTAAATGAATTTTTGAAATGGATTTTTAAGGAAAATGAGATTTTGAGAATAGTGTTGTATTTTAAAAATAAAAAGAAATTAATTTGAAAGCAATAAAGTGTATGAATCAAAATACCAAACAAAACAAAAGAGAACAAAATCACAAAGTAGAATTTTTGACAACCAAGAAAATTGAAGGTGAGAATGGAGGCTAATCTTCACTATTTTTCGATAACCTCTAAATATTGAATTTGACAAAGGATGACCAAAGTGATAAACCAAAACCATAGATCTTACAAGCATTGAAGCTTTAACAACATTTAATTTTAAGATAAACTTAATCAAGCACTAAATATTATGTGATCTTTAAAATAGTACAAACGATACGTATCAACTAATATTGATGATTTGGAGTCATAAATTTAATCGACTAACTAAACAATTGAATAAAAGAAAACAAACACATAGAATAAATAAAATTAGTCAAAAACTAAAATGAACTACTTTTAAACACAAAATGACAACATGGGAATATATTAAACTAATAGCCTACAATTCGAAAGCATAGAATTAATGGAAAAATGGAATAGAAAAAAAATAAAAAATAAAAAATCTTAACATAAACTAAACAATATGAAACCAATCAAATTAATTAAAACTCTAAAAAATATCAACTAAAACAGGATCAATCCAAACTAAAATTATTATTTATTTTTTATTTGTTTATTTAATTTTATTTATTATTATTATTATTATTTCCTAATTGAGAACAAAAATAATGCAAATCAAAATTCTAAATTTTTAACTATCATCATGAATTATCCAAACTCTAAAAAAAATCCTAACTTTTCCATTATCAACAAAAATTGCCCAAACTAATAATAAAAAAAATATATATAATTTGTCAAACTAAGAAAATAAATTGTAACTACATTAAACAAAAATCATAATTTTTAAGATGGAATAATAAATCAATAATATTTAAGAAAAATTAAAAATTAACGTTTAAGCTAAACATGGATTTCCTTATTGAGAACAAAAATAATGCTAATCTAAATTTTAAATTTTTAACCATCATCATGAATTATCCAAACTCTAAAAAATCCAAACTTTTCCATCATCAACAAAAATTGCCCAAACTAATACTAAAAAAAATCTAATTTGCCAAACTAAACAAATAAATTGTAACTACGTTAAACAAAAATCATAATCTTCAAGCTTGGATAATAAATCAAAATTAATTTATTTAGTTAAGAAAAAGAAATTAAAAATTAACATTTAAACTAAATATGAATTTACAATAAAAATAAAATAAAATTTAAAATGCATAGGCCAAATAGGAATAATTTTAAAACTAAATCATGAATATAATGTTATTGGAAATTATTAAACCTAAAAAATAGATAAAATCCTAAACAAGTATGAATTGAATTGAATATTTCATGAAACGAAATTATAATAGCATGAATTAGATTACCTTAAAACGTGAAGGCCACTTTCCACCAGTAAGAGTTTTTAATTAAAAAAAACAATTCCAAAGGTGACTTGTGTGATGGATATCCATGCACAACAAGTCCTCAAAGTGCTGCACGTTAATGGAGAGGAATTTCCTTTGACAGCATGCACACTTGTGCTCTTGAAGATGAAGTCGTGAAGATCCGTAGAGTGGTGGAAGCCTTTCCCTTAAAATTCTGGTGTGCTTATGGTGTTAAGGTAGTGGGATTGACAAGCTGGTGTGGATCTCCAATGGTAGTTGGGTGTTTCTGGAGATGCATGAGTATGGCACAAGGTGTTGCGGCAACACAAACAGTGGAGGATCATGTTTCGGAACCCGATCTATAGCTGTCTGGACAGAAGACTCCCCCCTTAAAATTCTGGTGCGGTTGTAGTGTCTCTGATGAGAGAAACTGGACCAAAGATTGTCTCCGAAACCCAGCTTTCTTTTCTCCCCTCTTATTTCCAGTTTCCTTCACCTTCCTCTGGATCTCTGAATGGTGCAACTGCACCTTCTCCACTTTTCCCTAGAATCCCTTCAGCTGATCCCTTTTTCCTTTCTCTCTCACGTATATATATCCCTCTTTCCCTAAAACCTAAATCTCCCTAAAAAAGGCGAAATCTCCTATTTTCTCTTTTCTTTTCTCCTTATCATTTTTTAAATCTTCCAATTCAAAAGCAATCTTCCTAATTTCAAATTCCTCTCCAAAACCTTCCAAGGAGAGTCCCACATTCCTTAAACTCCAATAGTAAGTTTCCTTGCAAAAACATGAAATTTTTGAAGTTAAATAATTGAATGAATAGATAAGCAAGTAAATAAATTAGGAAACGGTAAAAATAAATAAATAAATAAACAAAAATAAATAATAAATAAATAAATAAGTTAAGGAAAATAATATAAAGAGGAAGATAACCAATAAAAAGTGAATGATAATCATAAAACTAAAACTAAAAAATAAAATAAAATAAAATAAAAATAAACCAATAAACAAAAGCCGAGCCCAAAAGCCATGTAACCATGCAAGTCATACAAGTCACACTAAAAATGTCCAGATGGGCCAAGTGTGCCTAAACGGCCTATGATGAGACTAAGTGGGCCTAGGGTGGTGCCTAATGGGCCAAGTGTATCTAAAAGCTATCCTAAAAAAAACAAGAAAAGCCTAAGTCTAAGTTAAGGCTGCCAAGGGTCACAATAAGGGATCAAATAATCCCTCAACCAAAGTCTCCGAGGTGACTTAGAAAAAGGTAAGTGGTATGAGTAGCCATGGGCCACCAAGGAACTATTGTGGAGCATTGAAAACGAATTTTAAAGATATGTGCCAAGGGGACAAAATTGAGGGTCTACACTATTACACCATGTACTAGGATAGCCTTAGCTAGCATAGCATAGTGGCTCTAGGATCGTTCACTGGGATGGGTTTTCACTTCACAATTGATATCAATTCAAAGCTGAATTGGTGCCTTTTCATTTCAAGGTTAGCTTTAAAAGAAAACATAAAGATGTTTAAAAAAGGATTGGTTTTAAGCTAACCAAAAATAATAGTAACTGATTTTACTTACAAAGAAAAGTGTTTCTTGGAGTTTAGATCACTGGGCTCAGGTTCCTCATACAAAAAGGAGAGTTTCGGTCACTTGTTTCTTTTCCTCGCATTAGAGAATTAACATATAGTTAATTCTCTATCCGGTGTGGTACAGATGCTTCCCTTTAATGGGTTCAAACACTAAATCCCTCTCATTGATGCATCTTGCAATGACTCGTGCCTCTCACCTAGCATTTGCCATTCAAGGTGATCTTTAACCTTGGATTTCCCTTCACAAGCTCACAAGAGATAACTAATGGATGTCTCCTTGGAGTCCAAAAGCTTACCAAGTGATGGCTATTCTAGAAAATCCTACCTTCAAGTCACTTCCCAAAAGCTCGCAAGAGGTAAACTAGTGCATCTCCATGGACGGAGATCACTTGCCTTACCAAGTGTTCACTCAAGTGATTTAAAGGCGTTTTAAGTTAACTAAAAAGATAAAAACCATTAACGGGTCACACATTCTCTTCATTAAAAACTAAAACAAAAAAACTTCCAATTTATGCATGAGGAAACTTACCCGGCTTTCTTCACTCCAAGAGACGAAGAGCCTAGCCCCCATCCTCTGAGGAAGAATCCTCAGAGTTTGATTGGCTAGAAATAAAAAGAACAAGAAAACAAAAACAAAAATATATGAAGGAATGATTACTACCCAAAAGTGCCATTTTACACCTTTAAGTCATTATGTTTTAAGCACTTTTGTGTAGTAATTCTTCACCTTTATTCCAATTGGCATGTTAAGGACCTAGCAATGACTTCTAATCATATTTGTGGCTAGTTTTAGTGTTTTGACATCTTTTTGGATCATTAAGACAAGCCAACCAAAGAAGAAAAGCAAAGAGAAGCAAAGAAAATCAAAAGAGAAGCAAGGAGGAAATCTGAAGTCAGCAGCTGCAGTGTTCTTTGGCACTTTTGGAGCACTTCCCGAAGTCTATTTTCTACATGCTATATACCGTTTCGAAGCTCAAGAAGTCAAGAATCCAACGCTTCAAACCGTGCACGATTTGGAGCTGAAAGGAGGAAGTTATGACCTTCGGAAGAGAACTGCTCCAGGTGTGCGAAAATTTCGCACACCTTCTGAATGGTGTGCGAATTTCGCACACCTGTGCGAAACACCTTCTGAATGGTGTGCGAATTTCGCACACCCCCTCCCCTGTTTTGCCGACTCCACTTTAGATATTTTCTTAAGTTTCTTTTGATGTAATTTCCTTTCTTCTCCTTGTAGCAAGCCAATGAAAAGCTTTGCTTTTGTAAAAACTATATAAGGGGTGGAAATCACCTCTTGAAGACATGTAACCCGAGTGTTGAGCTTAACACTTAGCAATATACAGAGCACTCTCATTTTCTATTTTCTCGTTACTATTTTCTCTTTCTTGGAAGCCAAACAACCTCTGAGGATGTTTTCTCAGAGGATGAGAGGCTAAACTCTTGGTTTTCTTNTCATCAATCATTATCATCAACACCACCATAGCAGCCCATCTCCAATATTCCACTCCATTCCCGCGGCAATCACTATTCATCATCTTCCAAATCGGCAATTCCATCCTCCTCCACCATCAAAATCCTTCCAATTCATCACCCAACATTCTAAAAACTTCCATAATCCCATCCAAACCTTGTTCATGCTAATCCAAAGCCCAAACCATAAGCATCCAAGCCTTAATTTCTTCAAAAGAAATTCATTGCCGCCGGCCATGGGAGCTCCAATTCTCCAATTTTCCACTTAAATAGCTCCAAATTCCAAGCCCATTCACCATGAAAAATCCTTTCCTTACTTAAGCCACCAATTCCCATCCTCAAAAGCCACAAATTCTCACCATTTCAAAATAGCCATCACTCTTTAGCCGCGTGGTGAATAGTGCCCTGTGCCAATTTCGCACACCCCCTCTTGAGGTGTGCGAAATTCGCACACCCCCCTCCCCCCCTGTGCGAAAATTTTAGTTTCTTCACCCTTACCTTCCATAAATCCAAGCTTCTGAGCCTCCTTTCATCATTTCATCATGCCCAAGACCCGAGGAGGATCTACTTCAGCTTCCTAGAGCAATCAGAGAGCCGCCCCTGTGCGGGCCCCACTTGATGCGCCCTCACTTTTACTTGATTCGGCACCTCAGAGCAGATACTATACGAGGAGAGCATCCGCCACGTCTGTGGCCCCTACACAAATTCCACCTCAGAGTCCTCCTTTAAAGAAAGCGAAGACTACAGAGCGAGGAGAGTCATCCAGAGCACCTCAGCCTTCTTCTGCCAGGCGCCCTAGACCCAGCTCGCCCATTGAGGGCAACTCCGATTGCCGATCGAGAGACTTTCATATCGAGACCTATTTCGATCATTCTCTGATGCGACAGTGGCATGAGTTACGAGATTCATATCGTCTACTTAAGAGGTACCATCTTGTACCCTTTATGACTTTGCCCCAGTTCTTCTATCCTCGAGTAGCTCTAGACTTTTACCAGTCTATGACTACTCGTGGCGTCCCGATTCCAGCCTCGCTCCTTTTTACCATTGATGGACGCCAGGGTATTTTGGGGGCTAGACAGATTGCCGATGCTTTCCATATCCCTTATGCACCGGCACATCCCGCTGCATTTAGACGCTGGGCCCCACTTTCTGAGTGGGACATGGTTCGTAGCCTATCTCGAGGACATCTTCCCAGAGGACCATTTTGAGGAGAGAGCTCCCACCAGAGATGCTCTTAGTCGATGTGGTGCTTCGCGCCAATCTTTTTCCTCTCCAGCATAGAGTGCAGAGGCGAGGGGCCATTTTGGAGGCATTATTTCGTATCTATGAGGGCTACTACTTTGCCCCTCATCATTTGATTATGGCCGTTCTCCTCCATTTTGAGGAGAAGGTGCATAGGCGGCATCTTGCGAGGGCAGACTCCATTCCTTTACTTTTTCCTCGGCTGCTATGCCATGTTTTGGCGCATATGGGTTTTCCTGCAGACCCTCATTCTGAGCCTCGCCGCCATTGTCGAGAGACCTTCTCTCTTGACCAATGGACTCAGATATGGCTCCATCGCCAGTTGCCAGAACTTCCCGAGCCAAGGGAAGTCCCTCCTGCTCCATCCACTTCAGAGCCTCCACAGCCAGTACCAGAGGCCGCATCATCTGATGCCCTACCTGCTGTTCCTCCTATATCAGAGCCGCCCATTACTATCCCTGGTGCCGAGTATCGTGCTTTGCTTGCTTCTTTCCAGACTTTGACCACTACTCAGACAGCCATTATAGAGCGCATGGACCACTTCTAGCTTCAGTAGGACCAGCAGACTCTCATTCTCCGAGAGATTCAACAGCATCTCGGTCTTTCACCACCAGTTCCACCTGTAGAGGTTCCTTCCACAGTTGCGGCGGAGGACCCCTCCTATCCACCAGAGGAGCCTACCACTTGATCATACGATCACTCCTCTCCTTTTTTGTATCTATATGCTACGTGTTTAGATGTCTTATATATTTTGGACCACTGTTATACTGGGATTGGATGTACTCCATGTTTATTTTGTATATTGTACTCTCTCAGTTTATATAGACATCTTCTCTTTTTGTGTATTTTAGCTTCCATTTTATTTCCTCTATTCAGTACACTTATGATTTTTCTTTTCTTATGAAGCATGTGGTTTCTCCTCTTCATTCAGAGTCCCTTACTATCAGGAGGTATCACTTCCTCCCTTATTTTATCGTTTGTTTTTGGAACATTGGGGACAATGTTCGTCCTAGTTGGGGGGAGAATTGAGGAAGTAAGTTGTTGAATTGTTGGTTAAATTATTTTGCTAACAAAATTTTTTGCAAACTCTCTTTGTTTTCTCAAAGATAAATTCTCAAAAGTAAATGGGAGAAATTAAATTCTTATCTTATTGCCATAGTCTCAAAATTTGTATTATGCTTATTAAAGTTGATAAATTGTTGAAGCTCCTTTTGTTTTCAATCTTAAGTCCTCCACTCTAATCTTTTCACACACTGAACACATTAGATTCCAGTTATAAGATGGAAAACTTTCTCACTCCCTAAACTTAGGAAATTTTCAACTTGGTGCCATTGACTTCATTCTATTAGTGTTGGGACACCTTATAAAAGGCCAATGTGTCTTATGAAAATAATTTTTGCTTCACTTGCTTTGAAACCCGAGCAAGGTCCGAGGGGTATATGGTGAAAATCTTTAAAGCCTGGTGCCCTAAGCCTTTACTGGTTGGGAGTTCACCGACCTCAATGCTCGTTACATGGGTGGATGGGTGAAGTCTAAAAAAAAAAAAAAAAAAAAAAAAAAAAAAAAAAAAAAGAAAAAGAAAAAGAAAAGGGGTGTGTTCTTAGCCTTTTATATATGAGTAGTGTTGCTAAAGTTAGAGAAAAACCTTAGTTGGGGGGAGAATATAGTTTGACATACTATAACTGGAAGCTAAGCACCTTAACACTTAGATTTTTGTGGAAGATTAAGTATTGATCCTTTGGGAGTGGAAATTATTTTGATACTCAAATTTGCATAATGCCCACTCTTTGCAAGTTGTGATTGGTAAGTTATTTGATAATTCTTGTTGATGATTGAGTTTTATATCTTTGACTTGCCATGTGAGAGTTTGATCCAATCATGCCACTTGATTATTTTTTGGAGTGATCAGCATGATTTTGTGAATTATTATTATCTATTTTTCTTTCTTTTTCTCTCCTTCATTGCTCAGGGACGAGCAATGTGTCAGTTGGGGGAGTGATTACTACCCAAAAGTGCCATTTTACACCTTTAAGTCATTATGTTTTAAGCACTTTTGTGTAGTAATTCTTCACCTTTATTCCAATTGGCATGTTAAGGACCTAGCAATGACTTCTAATCATATTTGTGGCTAGTTTTAGTGTTTTGACATCTTTTTGGATCATTAAGACAAGCCAACCAAAGAAGAAAAGCAAAGAGAAGCAAAGAAAATCAAAAGAGAAGCAAGGAGGAAATCTGAAGTCAGCAGCTGCAGTGTTCTTTGGCACTTTTGGAGCACTTCCCGAAGTCCATTTTTTACATGCTATATACCGTTTCGAAGCTCAAGAAGTCAAGAATCCAACGCTTCAAACCGTGCACGATTTGGAGCTGAAACGAGGAAGTTATGACCTTCGGAAGAGAACTGCTCCAGGTGTGCGAAATTTTCGCACACCTTCTGAATGGTGTGCGAATTTCGCACACCTGTGCGAAACACCTTCTGAATGGTGTGCGAATTTCGCACACCTGTGCGAAATCCCTTCTGAATGGTGTGCGAATTTCGCACACCCCCTCCCCTGTTTTGCCGACTCCACTTTAGATATTTTCTTAAGTTTCTTTTTGATGTAATTTCCTTTCTTCTCCTTGTAGCAAGCCAATGAAAAGCTTTGCTTTTGTAAAAACTATATAAGGGGTGGAAATCACCTCTTGAAGACATGTAACCCGAGTGTTGAGCTTAACACTTAGCAATATACAGAGCACTCTCATTTTCTATTTTCTCATTACTATTTTCTCTTTCTTGGAAGCCAAACAACCTCTGAGGATGTTTTCTCAGAGGATGAGAGGCTAAACTCTTGGTTTCTTGGAGTGAAGGAAGCTAGGTGAAAAGTCCAGATGAAAAGTTGGAAAATGCTCATGCATTAAATTCAGGTAGTTGAAGTTCATAAATGGCTTTTTAATCTAAAGTTTTGCTTTAAATCCCTTAGAATCACTTTGAATGGCCAATACATGGTAAGCTTCAGGTCTTTATGGATGCTTATTGCTAGATCCATATTAGTCCATTAGTTATCATGTACGAGCCATTGGAAAGTGGTTCAAGGTGAAGACCTATATAGTGTCTAAAGCCATTAATGGACCTTGACTACCATTTCTATTGATTTTTATGGATTAAATCTTCATTGTCAAACCTACACCGGTTCAGGAAATAACTATAGGTTAAATCCCCAATGCGAGGAGAAAAATCCGGAATTTTCCACTTTGCATTTTAAACTTGATCCTAGCAATCCTTAGCTCCGAGAAACTTTCTTTCTTCCATTTTTAATTAGTTTATGTTAATTTAGTTTCAAATACTTTCAAAACAAATTTTATTTTCTTTTTAAGCTTTAAGTTTTTGATAAAGGAAATCATTAAATTTAATTTCTAATCATGAGTATATCACTGGTAGAATGAAAACCCATCCCAGAGTTCGACCCTAGAGCCACTATACTATAGTAGCTTTGCTACACTAGTATGAGGTCATAGGTTTTATAAATGTTTTTTATTAAATGACCCGACTGGATTTCCATGCGAATCAAGGAAAAACAGAGCAAGTGCTCTGTAAAATATATTTCTTCCTTATACAAAAGGTTGTCTCCAAGAACAAGCTCCCAAGATCTCTCCAATTGTAAAGAAAATTACAAGTATATATAAGAGGTTATTCACCCCTTTGTTCTTGCTTAAAGACTAAGGAATCCTATGATAGGTGGATTACAAGGAGAGTTTGGGGATTTACATAACAAATATCTAAAGCAAAATATCTTAAGATGTCGGTCAAAAATATCTCAAGATGTCGGTCGGAAATATCAGGAAACTTCAGGAGAACACCGCGGCACTGTATATTGAGAGAAAAACTCTCCGGGTAAGCGCTCCTTGAGGATCCGGATATGTCTGTGCGGGGAAGTTGAAACGTCTTCCTCTCCCATCTGGCTGTGAGATATCCCGCGCCGCCAGGCTATCTGGATCAACTCCATCTGGATTCCCCAGGGTGGAAGGAGCTATGTCGCAAGGGGGACCGTCTGCGTGTGCAAGGTGTAGGGACCCCTCTCTTGGATGACACAGAGCGTGCAAGGCTATCTAGATCAACTCCATCCGGATTCCCCAAGAGGACATGTGGCGCACTCCCCTATCCGGACTCCCTCAAGGAGAAGCACACGGCACTCGTGAACATCACACCCGGATGATAGCATATCCTATCCGGATATGTTGTCCGCATCATTGACTAAAGTGGCAAGCCTTGCTACGTTATTCGGACAGCTTGCCACATACCATGTTCCACCGCCATCCTGTCCGGACGCCTTCTCCGGACATCTTTTACTCCTTGCATTCCGGATTTGCTTATGGCAAAGGACTTCAAAGCTTCAGTTCTTCATGTTTCTGAGCTTTCCATTGCTTTGCCATGGATTCCAAAGAACTCTCCTCAATCTCGGATTGCTTTGGTGATCAAAAAGCTATCAAAACACCAAAATTTAATAAAATTTGATTAGAATTGATTGCAAGGGTCCTTAATATGTTAATTGGGTTAAAAGGTGATAACTACTACTCAAAAGTGTTTAAAAGAGTTAATTACAAGCTATCAAATAGCACTTTTTGAGTAGTAATCACTATGCTACCCTAGTGTGAGGTGATTTAGGCTTTATAAGTTTTGTTGATAACACCCGTCTGAGCCAGAATCAAATGACATGACTGCAATAGGGACAAATCATCAATGCCAAAGGTTCGCTCCCATTCCGCATATGCCCTCCGAAGTCGTCAATCCGGTCACAAGCCCTTGGCCATTCATACTATAGGGGATGGATATAGTTGGCCCCCTACCCGTCGTAGTGGTATAGAAGAAATTTCTGCTTGTAGCCACTGATTACTTCAGCAAATGGGTAAAAGCAGAAGCTTATGCCAACATCAAGGAAAAGGACATTTCCAATTTCGTCTGGAAAAACATCGTCTACCAGTTCGGAATCCCATAAGCAATTATAGTTGATAATAGACCGCAATTTGACAAGGTTGCCTTCAGAACCTTCTGTTCGGAGCTAAAGATCAAGAATCTGTACTCCACGCCACGTTACCCTCAAAGCAACAAACAAGCAAAGACAATAAACAAAATCCTACTCTATGCGTTAAAGAAAATACTGGAAGAAGCCAAAGGAAAGTGGGTAAATGAATTGCCTAGAGTCCTGTGGGCTTACCAAATGATATCCGGCCAATCGACGGGAACCACTCCCTTTTCTCTCGCTTATGGGATGGAGGCAACTATCCCGACTAAGATAGGCATGCCCATAGCCAAGACGACCGTCCAAGGCCAGAGAGACGAGAATCAAAAGCTTGAAAGACACTTGGATTGGGTAGACGAGGCAAGAAGGAATGCAACCATCTGGATGGCATTGCATGCCTAGCTGGTGTACCTTGAATTTGGCCCTCAGACAGGAGTAATCAACAAAATTTATAACCTATATCACCATGCACTAGGATAGCCTTAGCTAATATAACATAGTGGCTCTAGGATCGTTTACTAGGAAAGGTTTTCAACTTACTATTAACATTAATTCAAAGTTGAATTGATGTTTTTTCATTTCAAAGTTAGCTTTAAAGGAAAACATAAACTTTGGTTTAAAAAGGATTAGTTTTAAGCTAACTAAAAAGAAAGAAAAGCGTTTCTTGGAGTTTTAGGATCACTGGGGTCAGGCTCCTTATTTAAAAATAGAGTTCCGATCACTTGAATCTTTTCCTCGCATTAGAAAATTAACATATAGTTATTTCTCTAATCGGTGTTGTATAGATGCTTCCCTTTTATGGATTCAAATACTAAATTCCTCTCACTGATGCATCTTGCAATGGCTTGTGCCTCTCACCTAGCATTTACCATTCAAGGTGATCATTAACCTTAGATTTCCCTTCTCAATCTCGCAAGAGATAACTAATGGATGTCTCCTTGGAGTCCAAAAGCTTACCAAGTGTTGGCAATTCTAGAAAATCCTACTTTCAAGTCACCTCCCAAAGGCTCGCAAGAGGTAAACTAGTGCATCTCAATGGACGGAGATCACTTGCCTTACCAAGTGTTGGCCCAGTTGAATTAAAGACATTTTAAGTTAACTAAAAACATAGAAACCATTAACGGGTCACATTTTCTCTCCATTAACAGCTGAAACAATAAAACTACCAATTCTTGCACTTGGCACCTTACCTAGCTACCTTAGCTCTAAGAGACAAAAAGTCTAGCCACTCATTCTCTAAGGAAACATCCTTAGAGCTTGTTTGGCTAGTAAGAAAAAATACAATCAAAGTGAGTAGGTAAGGCAGAGCAAAGCTCTGTATATTACTTTCTTCAAAACTATACAAAAAGTTCTCTGAGAACAAGCTCCCTAGATATATTTGTAAAGAAAATTACAAACAATATATATGAGGTTATTCACCCTTTGTTCTTACTTAATAACTAAGGAATCCTATGATTGGTGGATTACAAGGAGAAAATGGGGATTTAAACATCAAATATCTGAAGGAAAAAATCTAAAAGTGTCAGTCGCAAATATCTGGAAGCACTTAGGAGGATTTCGCAGGCATGCAAGATGGCTGCGAAATTTTGCAAACTGAAGGTCTCCATTTCGCCGCCAAAGGCTGATTTCGCAGCCTGCGAAATTGGCCTTCAACTTGGTGTGATTGGTGATTACTACTCAAAAAGTGCTATTTGGTAGCTTATAATTAATCCTTTTAAACACTTTTGAGTAGTAGTTAGTGCCTTTTAACCCAATTAGCATGTTAAGGCCCCTTTCAATCAATTCTAATCAAAATGTTTAAGTTTTGGTGTTTTAATAGCTTTTTGATCATCAAAGCAATATGAGATTAAGGAGAGTTATTTGGAATCCATGGCAAAGCAATGAAGAGCTCAAATTCATGAAGAACCAAGATTTGGAGCTCCATAGCCCTTTGCCAAAGTCGTTCAAAGCAAGCAAAGGAGAAAAGCAAAGAGGAAAACAGAGTGAAGAAAACAGAGGACAGCAGCTGCAGTCTTCCTTCGCACTTTTGGAGCACTTCCCGAAGTCCATTTTCTACATGCTATATACCATTTCAAAGCTCAGGAAGTCAAGAATCCAATGCTTCAAACGGTGCACGATTTGGAGCTGAAATGAGGAAGTTACAGTCATTGGAAGCCAATCACTCCAAGCTGAAGGAAGGCTTCAGAAAAGTGCTGCGAAATCACCATTTTGTTGCGAGATATTTCGCAGCCTTTTTGTACAGTACCATGGATTTCCCCTGAAGCTTCACGCCGCGATGGAAGCCAAACACCACAAGATGGAAGTCTACTTTGCAGCAGTGCGAAATCAGTTGGATGCTATGAAGAAATTTCGCAGCTCTTCTTATGCACCTGCAAAATCTCGCAGACCTCATTTTCACCTGCGAAATGGTCCTGAAGCTTCCCGATAGCTGTGCACCGACTCTTTTAGATCTTTTCTTCTGATATTTTTGTGTCTAAATTTCCATTTTCTCCTTGTATTCAGCCACTCATGTAATTCCTTAGTTAGGAAGTATGCAAGGAAGGGTAAATTACCTTCCTATATAAATTCTCAGGAGGACTCTCGGAGGAGGTTGTTGCAGGAGATCCACCATATAATATTTATGTAAGCAACAAACAGAGCACTTGCTCTGTTTCTTATATATATTTTTGTTTTCTCATTCTTTTTCTTTCTAACCAATCAAACTTTGAGGATTTTTCCTTAGAGGATGAGAGGTTAAGCTCTTTGTCTCTTGGAGCTAAGGTAACCGGGTAAGTTTCCTCATGCATAAATTGGAAGTTTTGTTGTTTTAGTTTTTAATGAAGAGAAAGTGTGACCTGTTGATGATTTTTATCTTTTTAGTTAACTTAAAACTCCTTTAAATCACCTGGGCCAACACTTGGTAAGGCAAGTGATCTCCATCCATGGAGATTCACTAGTTTACCCCTTGCGAGCCTCTGGGAGGTGACTTGAAGGTAGGATTTTCTAGAATTGCCAACACTTGGTAAGCTTTTGGACTCCAAGGAGACATCCATTAGTTATCTCTTGCGAGCTTTTGACGGGTAATCCAAGGTTAAAGATCATCTTGAATGGCAAGTGCTAGGTGAGAGGTATGAGCCATTGCAAGTTGCATCAGTGAGAGGGATTTAATGTTTGAACCCATTAATGGGAAGCATCTGTACAACACCGATTGGAGAAGGAACTATATGTTAATTCTCTAATGCGAGGAAAAGAAACAAGTGACCGAAACTCCCTTTTTGTATGAGGAATCTGAGCCCAGTGATCTAAACTCCAAGAAACACTTTTCTTTTCTAAGTAAAATCAGTTACTACTACTTTTGGTTAGCTTAAAACCAAACCTTTTTCATTCAAACGTCTTTATGTTTTCTTTTATAGTTAATCTTGAATTGAAAAGGCACCAATTCAGCTTTGAATTAATGTCATTTGTGAAGTGAAAACCCATCCCAGTGAACGATCCTAGAGCCACTATGCTATAGTAGCTTTGTCTTTGCTACCCTAGTATATGGTGTAATAGGTTATAAATTTTGTTGATTAATCCCTCAATCAAGGAGCACCAGCTGGACACGAATCAGCTGAGACACCAATTAGGCATGAATCAATTGGCTTCCAATGGCTATAACTTTTTCATTTCAGCTCCGATTTGTGCACCGTTTGAAACGTTGGATTTATGACTTCCCGAGCTTCGAAATGACATATAGTATACATGAAATGAGCTCCAGAAAGCACTCCAAAAGTTGCTGTCCTCTTGAATTCTTCATGTTAGATTTCTCTCTTTTCTTTCCCTCCTTGCATTCATGATTTGTTTATGGCAAAGTAATATAAAACTTCAAAGCTTAGGTTCTTCATGTTAATGAGCTTCCAATTGCTTTGCCATGGATTCCATAGAACTCTCCTCAATCTTGGATTGCTTTGGTGATCAAAATACTATCAAAAACACCAAAACTTACACAATTTGATTAGAAACGATTGCAAATGTACTTAATATGCTAATTGAGTTAAAAGGTAATAACTACTACTCAAAAGTGTTTAAAAGAGTTAATTGCAAGCTACAAAATAACACTTTTTGAGTAGTAATCAGGCATCCTATTAGCAAAGAGTTATTGCCTACTACAACAGAATGGCCCGACTACTTGTTTTTAGGGCTGGGACTTTAGTCCTTAGAAAAGTCTTTGAGAACATGGCAAAAGAGGGGAGGGAAACTCCAGGAAAACTGGGAAGGACCCTACCTTGTATCTAAGGAGACTTAGGAGCTTACCATCAGCAAAGGCTAAACAGAGTATCGTTACTCTACCCCTGGAATGTGTCTAACTTGAAGCAATACTACTAGTAAGTTTGGCTTAAGAAAAGTAAATTTAGCGCAAAGGCAAAATTAAAAAGAAACAAGCATTCATTGATAGCTAAAAAGTGTTCATTACAAGGTCGTGTTCGGATAAAGCAATGGAAAAAAGGGAAAAAGTGCAAAGGTATAATCATTGCCCATTAGAGGGCCCAATTGCATTCGAATCCTTATCTCCTTAGGTGAGGCCACTGACTATTGCATCCTATTCATCAGAGGGGTAGCTGGGAATATCTTGAGTAATGTTGTTCTTCCTCATATAGCATTGGTAGCCGAAGAAGAACATGTTGTCAACTTGCTTCTAAAACTCATCCTCTAGCTCCTTCTCAACAGTAAACCCTGTCTGAAGCTCCTCTAGCTCCTTCTTCTTAGCAGCGGAAGCCGCCTAAAGCTTCTCTAGCTCTTTCTTTAGTTGGTCTTTCTCCTATTCCGCGTCTTTGCACTTAGCCTCTGCAGCCTCTGCAGCCTCCCTCTTCTCTTTCATCTGGCACACATCAGTCTTCGTCACTTCTCTTTCTTTCTTTGTCTCATTCGGCAACTTAGCCCCATCAGTAACAGCTTTCTGAGTGGCAGCCAGGTCGCTCTCTACCCACTCGAGCTGGGTGCGAAGCTCTTCATTGCTGCTCAACTGTTGGGTAAAAAATGCCCTCATTGCCTCCGCGACCTCTACTCATTTGAAGAGTAAGGCTCGCTGTAGCATCATGTTGCGGACACCGGCCACCAACTAAACAACATTAAAGCAAGTGTTAGAAGTTAGACACTAAGGAAACTTAAACTAAGAGGGGCAGGTCTTACCACTTCTGTCGTCTCAACAACGGTGTACTCTTGCATCGGCTGAATGCAGCAAATAATGGATTTTGGAGTACCATGCGGAAGGCGATGTGTGATAGTAACAGGGAGGTGGGTTACTAAGCATGTCCATAAAAAAAAATTGGTGAGTGGAAAGAAATCATTCATATCAATTGAAGGGGGCTTAGACTCAGTGAAGTAGGAAACTTGCTTGAACAATTCCGCTATCTCCTCCTAGCTAGGAGCTGGAGAATTGACCGGGGCATCTTTGTCGTTATGATCATCACCCGAAGTCTGATCAGTGAAGGTATTTTCTTGCACCGAAAAAGTGTCCTTCTTAGATGAAGATCTCACAACCAACACTTGGTCGGATCCAGCAGCATCAAATGGAGGCATCGAAGTCAGAGGAGCATCCGGGACCGCACCTTGTGAGGGTCTTCTAGGAAAGTCCTCTTAGCAGGCGGAAGGGCAGCTGGAAGTGACTAAGAGAGGCATTTACGCTGCCTCTCATTAAAACTAGCCCTCAGGTTCGGTGTTATTTCTTCTTCTTCTTCTGGCTTAAGGATAATGCAGGGCGCCATAGGCTCAAGCTCCTGATTCGGATTGGCCTCTATGGAAGGTGAGTCGATTGAGTCCTAGTTGGTTCCAGCCGCAAAAGAAAGCATAAGAGAAGAAGTAGATGGAGACAGGTCTAGCCCCTTCTCGGTAGGCTGAAGGATGGACTTCCTCTTGGCGGGGAAAGGGCAATAGAGTTGGTGGTCAAACGGTTTACGCCTAGAGCTTGTCTCAATGTACCTCCTAACGTTTCTTCTCTCTTTGATCAAGCTGATCTTGGCGTGCCTTTGTGTCTGCTACTCGCTCCTCCTTATATAGAGGAAGATCCTTCAATACGTGATGTTCGTCGAATACCAAAACTTTGGGGGCAAGAAGAGGAAGGACGAGGAGGACGTACGACTACAACTCCTGAACCACTGCTAACAAGTTCTCATAAGTCAGCAAGGTCTGATAATGCCACTTGCTGGTAGAAATCACAAATAACTTGTTGAGCCGGTCAAAACAAGCTTTCTCCACCCACTCCATGAGCCGACCTTTCTTCTTCTTTCCTATATCACACAAAACAATAAACATCAACAGCAAGCCCGCAATTAGTAAAACTGCAAGGATAAAGCAGAAGGAACTATGGTTTATTCTACTTGAAATTACCAAAGAACGATAGGGTTCGAACTCTCAGCCCGAATGCTCGAGTAAGCCAGCCTAGGGGCCCGAAACAACGACATGTCCCTTAGTCGTGCCCTTGGTGGAATCCAAAAGCCCCATCACCAATTGAAAGGACTGGATATGAACGGACACGTTGAATATCCCTTTCCTGCTCATCTTGACAGTATAAATAAAGAGGACCTCTAACAAGAAAAGGTCCAAGCAGAATAACATATCCAAAATGCTACACCCCATTAGCACTCTAATCGTGTTCGGATGAAGGAAGGCTAGGGAGATCTTCATGAAGTGAAAAACTGTCTGAAGAGTGAAGGAAGAAGAAAGTGGATCTCGACATTGAATTGCTCCTCGCTGAAAACAATGGCATTTCAAGGACTCCTTCTCAGTAGGCATAGGGTCACCGTCTATCAAGAGTATGGAAATACCATTCGAATTGAGGAACACTTCCTAAACTCTCGTTCAAAAAGAAGTTTGGTAGGTTTTTTCAAACAGGTACGACCAACACCTTCTTTTGGTCGGCCACCTTTCTTGCCCTTACCAACCACACTGGTAGAAGCAACACCCCCTTGCATTAACATGCTGAAGCAGTAGGCCGAGTAAGACCTACTAATTACTACCAAAAAGTGCTATTTTGTAGACCTAATTATAATGGTTTTAAGCACCTTTGAGTAGTAATCATATTCATTTAACCCAATCAATTCATTAAGGTCCTTAGTAATTGGTTTTAACCATTTTGTGGCAAGTTTACATGTTTTTATCAGCTTATGAATCAATTCAAGCATGTCAAATGATGGAGGAGCTACTTGGACAAGTTAAAGCAAGGATTTTGGAAGTTTACAGGCTTGAATTTCAAGTGGAAACACGAGCACAAGCCATGGGAACACCATTTTGCAAGGAAAGAACAATGGAGAAGAGGAAAACATAGTGAAGAAAATAGAGGACAACAGCTACAGTCTTCTTTCGCACTTTTGGAGCACTTCCTGAAGTCCATTTTCTACATGCTATATACCATTTCAAATCTCAGGAAGTCAAGAATACAACGCTTCAAACCATGTACAATTTGGAGCTGAAATGAGGAAGATATGGCCTTCGGAAGACAACTGCATCATTCCAAATGAGCAATTTCACAAGGAGATTTTCTTCATGGTGTGAAATTTAGCCATTTCGCACCATGAAGAACCACCTTGCGAAATCCACCTTGCGAAAATACCTTTGAAATCCTTTGTTTCTCCATGCACGCACCACCGACTTCCCAGATATTTTTAGCTTGATATTTTCTCGTGTAAATTCCTTTTGTAACCTTGTATTCAGCCGACATAAGGCTTTATCTTGTAATTTAGCTTGTTATTGTATTTAAATAGAGGTGAAGAGCCTCAGACACAAATATCTTGTAACGTGGAACTTTATAAGTTATAAGAGCACTTTTGTTCATACGTTTCTTTTCTCTTTTCTTTCTCATTTTCTTAGTAGCCAAACATCCTTGGAGGATGAAATCCCCAAGGATGAAAGGCTAAAACCTTTAAATTTCTCAAAGTATGGATGTTATGTGATGGCTTGGATGCAATCCCATGGAAATTTCTCGCACCTGGAATGTAAGGTAGTCGTTTTTCATTAATGGTTCATTAATGCAAAGTTTGGTTTTTATTTCCTTTGGACAACTTCCAACGGCCAATACTTGATAAGCTTTTGGATTTCTATCCATTAGTTATCTCCTACGAGCTATTGGAAGGTGAGGTTTTCAATTCCAAGTTTTGCATTAATCCATTAAAACCAATTTCAATGGCCATTGAAAGGTGAGTTTATCACCTGGAATGACTTTGAGTTGCCAATATTTGGTAAGCTTTTAGCTTTAGACTATTAGTTATCTCTTACGAGCCATTCAAAGGAAGTCTAAGGTGAATAACCATTGATGAAATTCACTACCATCTGTTTTGCCATTTTAAAGGATTAAAACTTGATTTGCTAAATCCATACCGGTTCGGGAAGCAAGCATCACCATAGTTGCAACCCCAACACGAGGAGCCTATCTTGAGATTTCCAATTTGCATAAGAGCCAGAGCATAGCTATCCTATCTTTGAGAAACTTGTTTTTAAACCCTTTCATTTTAGTCTTTAATCTTAGCTTAAATTAGTTTAAATCTCTCTAAAACATTTACATCTTCTTTTAAAGCTAACATCCATAAGAAAATCACCTATTTTCCTAATTTGAATATCACTAGTGTTTGCGAAAACCCTTCCCAGTGAACGATCCTAGAACCACTATGCTATAGTAGCTTGGCTACTTTAGTAATAGTATTTAAGGTATAAATTTTGTTGATATGCCTTTAAAGCTAAGCTACCAAGAGTCGCATCACCTACACGACACAATGATCGGTTATTAGAAAGCAGTCACCCGACCTTTCTACCAATAGGTAACACCTCAGATGTGTAGTAGTTAGCCAACACAGGCCTAAGACCCACATTTAAGCGAAGTGCTTAGCCCAGCCTACAGGGCAAGCCACAGCCAAGGTTCCCCCTAACCATACCCCATAGAGACTTCAAGCCAAAAATCCTAACAACAACCCTTAAAAAAATGAAATAACAAAAAAAAACCCTAGTTCTAACAAACGCCATCAGTCCTACCACCTACGATAACTCCCCTTCCCATAGAAGCACCAAAACCCTACGTCCTACATGCCACAACGTCCATATTGTACCCAGAAAAGCCACAAAGTAAAAAACAATCCCAATGGCAGCTAAATGAACATTAAAAATAAAGAAACCAATGCAAGAGATTGACAACTTACATAATCCCAGGAAAAGAGTCATTAATAGAAATGAAGTTCACACAAAGTAGAACTGAAAAAGACAAAAGGACCACTGGGAAAATGAATGGTAACCAGAGTCGCAATAACATAGAATGCAAAAGCCATTGGAGAAGATGAACGGTAGAGCAACAAGGAAGGCAGCGACTAGAGTTGCAGTAAGCAAAATATAGAAGAAATGAAGGTCAGAGGAAGAGCTCCAGGTGCAAGAAACGCCCAAAAAGGTATTCCTATAGGTCTGGAGTCTCTTATTTATAGGGGACCAAAACCCTAAGGATCCCAAAAGACAGGCTGCCTGGGAACATGCCCCGAAGCAACACGCCGCCTGACAAACGCCTCGGTGGAAAAAACCCTCATTTTACGACCGACACATGTCTCATCCACAGTGGGGGATTCCAATGGGCATTTTTAACTCATCCACCTCTACCTGAACATAGATGCATATGCTAAAAAAGGGCATTATGGGGGCCCCCCTCCCCACATGTCTCATTGAGGAGGGGCCCTTTCCATGTGTCTATCCACAAATACCTTTATGTGTCTGATCACGTGTCAGTTCCCCTCTTGGACCACATGTCACTCCCTCCATTACTACCCAGACAATCACCGAGGCATATAGGAACATTATATCCGGACCACATCTTCCTAACAACCCCAAATCCTCTCTGGTATGTGAAGCGATGGTCATCTGACACTGGAGTGACTGATGGGACTTTCCCCCATCCTTACGTCTACATCAATGGACCATCACGCCCAGTCTCATACCTTCAATAGGCTAAAACAACGGCAAACTGCGTAATAACGCGCCATCTGACATAGCCACCAGCCACCTTGAACTGCAATGATTACCCTGTCACTTATGGCATAGCCATCATTGCAGTATTAGGTCAAGACGCTAATTCCCCCCTTTGAGCACTATAAAAACACCACTGAAACAGAACTCAGGTACGCAATACAAAAGGGTTTCCACATCTTCTCCCTTCCCTAGGAAGGTTTCTATCCATTTTGTGCCTGACTTAAGCTTCGGAGAGTGTGTTCGAACAACTCGTCTGGATATCTTTTATGTAGGGAAAAAGCTAGCTCAGTCTCTAGTGGCTGGATTGGAGCTTTTGGTGCCACAATCAAGGGAGAAGACTGACCTCAATTGACCTGGTTTCAACAATTATGGTGATCATTAAAAGGTTAAGAAAGTATGCCTTTTACAGGATTACATGGTACGGTTGGATCAAATAAACCCTCATGAAATAAATATCCAAGCCTCTTGCTCTATTGCAACCATTACCAATACTAGAATAAATCAAGTATGAAATTTTTATGGATTTCATAAAAGAATTACAAGAATCACATAGTAGGGAGGTCATTATAGTGACCGTTAACAGGTTAAGAAAGTATGCTCACTTCCTACCAGTGACTATACAACTAAAGATGTGATGTAGCATAACTATGTATTTTTAATTCGGTGAAGACTATATTTGATAGTCTTTAATTAATTTCTCAACAAAACTTGATAATTACCTTTTCGATTACCAAACTTAGTATTTTTTTTCATATTTAATAATTATTGTTTAATTATTGGAATATACATTTTTTTCTAAATGGAAAACAAGTTGTCTTTTTTTTTTTCTTTTTTCGGGATCTATGCTACACATGATATTATTTTATTGACAAAAAAATTATACCAGATAGTAAGTTTTAATTGTTTGCAACCTAAATTAATTATGAACACTTAATTTTTCTATTGATTCATAATTAAATTAATTGGAATATAGGTAAAATTTAAAATTTGAGTACATGCTAAATTGTAAAATGCTAAAATTTACCATCTACATTCATGTAAACAACAAAGAACTCTAACAAGTAGTAGACACACTAAAATAAAACAACAAACATGCTTAGAATTAAATAACTATGCAACAAGAACATTTTTTTTTATCATATTCACATAGATTGAATTCAAAATAGAAGAATGTTAAGCCTAATTTTGAAAATTGTACAAGAAAAATTTAGGATTGAATTTGAATACATCAGTATGGATTATAATACCATGGCTTGTGAAAGTAGTCAAGTTGCAATTTGTTGATATACAAAAAATTGATTCAAGTTGGAATTAAGTTATTTGAAAGTTAAACTCTAAGTTGATGCTAATTTCAAGGTTTAACCTACAAACAATCTAGAATGCTTAATGCCCAATTTTACCAATTTTAAGCAACTAGTTCTATCTTTCACAACATGGTTCAAGACAAGCATAAATGTTTACACCAATCGTGATTTTTCAATAGGTAGAACTGATGTTAATTTGGTATTAAGGTGAAACCATCATGACATTGCTAATGCCAACAAAATCAAATTTCATTTGGCAAAAACTTCTACAAACTTAGATGGACATAAAGTTTGAGTTGATAAGTTGGCAGATGCTAGCATTTTCCTCCCTAAAAAGATTCCTTAGTTTTATCAACACTGGAGAACCATAAACAGGATGATATTTCCCTACATCAGATGCATAAATGGAAAGTTGCTGCAACATTAGACTATGAAGACGAAGTACTATTATTGCTCTTGTAAGGTTTTAACTATTGATCCGAAACAATTTTAATATTGTACCTGGGACTTAGCAACATCAACAACTTCTGCTATGGCTTAACTATTGATCTAAAACAATTTTAATTCCATGCCTAGGATTTAGTGATATCAACAACTTTTGCTCTGGCTTTTAATTCCTATATTTCATTGACATTGTGTTGAATTATAGTCAATTATCTTATCTATAAAAATTGAGAAATTAGCACTCGCCATGCTAATGTTCCCCTATCATATGTAAAATAAACCACCTTTCACATAGAGATTGATTACTACCCAAAAAGTGCTATTTTACACCTTTAAGTCATTATGCTTTAAGCACTTTTGTGTAGTAATTCTCCATCTTTATTCCAATTGGCATGTTAAGGACCTAGCAATGACTTCTAATCATATTTGTGGCTAGTTTTAGTGTTTTGACAGCTTTTTGGATCATTAAGACAAGCCAAGCAACAAAGAGAAGCAAAGAGGAAAAGCAAGCAAAGTGAAGAAAACAGAGGACAGCAGCTGCAGTCTTCTTTAGTACTTTTGGGCACTTCCTGAAGTCCATTTTCTACATGCTATATACCATTTCAAAGCTCAAGAAGTCAAAAATCTAACGCTTCAAACCGTGTATGATTTGGAGCTGAAATGAGGAAGATATGGCCTTCGGAAGACAACTGCTCCAGGCTTGTGCGAAATTCGCACAACACCTTCAGCTTGTGCGAACATTGTACGAAATTCGCACAACACCTTCCAAATTCGCACAGCCCATGCGTGGTGCGAATTTTCCTCTGTTTTTGCCGACTCCACTTTAGATATTTTCTTATGTATTTTTTGATGTAATTTCCTTTCTTATCCTTGTAACAAGCCAATCACAAGCTTTGCTTTTGTAAAGACTATATAAGGGGTGGAAATCACCTCTCGAAGAGAACAATCATGTGTGTTATGTTTTACACTTAGAAAAAATACAGAGCTCTCTCGTTTCCCTTTTCTCTCTACAATTTTCTTTTTCTTGGAAGCCAAACAATCTCTGAGGATGTTTTCTCAGAGGATGAGAGGCTAAACTTTTGGTTTCTTGGAGTGAAGGAAGCTAGGTGAAAAGTCCAGATGCAAAGGTGGAAAACTCTCGTGCATTAAATACAGGTAGTTGGAGTTCATAAATGACTTTTAAATCCAAAGTTTTGCTTTAAATCCCTTAGAATCACTTTGAATGGCCAATACATGGTAAGCTTCAGGTCTTTGTGGATGCTTATTGCTAGATCCATATCAGTCCATTAGTTATCATGTACGAGCCATTGGAAAATGGTTCAAGGTGAAGACCCATAGTGTCTAAAGCCATTAATGGACCTTGACTACCATTTCTATTGACTTTTTATGGATTAAATCTTCATTGTTAAACCTATACCGGTTCGGGAAATAACTATAGGTTAAATCCCCAATGCGAGGAGAAAAATCCGGAATTTTCCACTTTGCATTCTAAACTTGATCCTAGCAACCCTTAGCTCCGGGAGACTTTCTTTCTTCCATTTTTAATTAGTTTATGTTAATTTAGTTTCAAACACTTTCAAAACAAATTTTATTTTCTTTTAAACTTTAAGTTTTTGATAAAGGAAATCATTAAATTCAATTTCTAATCATGAGTATATCACTGGTAGAATAAAAACCCATCCCAGAGTTCGACCCTAGAGCCACTATACTATAGTAGCTTTGCTACGTTAGTATGAGGTCATAGGTTTTATAAATTTTTTTGATTAAATGACCCGACTGGATTTACACGGAATCAGAGATCCAATTTGGGATATTAAGTACAATTGTAATTTTAAAAAAACATAGCAAAAATAATTTGTAAAAAATTAATTGGTTCTTTATATAATTATATTACCATAATCAAGAAACAAATCCGAAACTCATTCATAGGACAGATAGGCTTAATTTTGACACTAACATATCTCAAGGCAATAAAAGGGTATCGAAGCTAGATCCATTGAGATTATTTCACATGTCATTAACTAAAAGGAAAATGGAAATAGAAGCATATCAATTATAATATCCTCCAAATCTAGTCATTGGATTTAGATATCACTTTCTGAAAATGTAAAATGAAAAGTTATAGGTTTCACTTTTTCAAGATCCGCCTTTCATTATGGTTTCACATTGGAAACAAAATCTAGTGAATATTAAATTTTATCCAAACCTCGTCTAGAAATTTTCTAAATTTGATGAGTAGAAAGGATAAGATATATATATAATCTCTCTATGGAAGAACCAACAGTTCAACACTAAAACAATCACATACAGTAGTTGTCAAGAAAATTGTTTAGTTGTAAAAAAAAATTGTTTATTTATTTATTTATTTATTTTTAAAAGTGGAGTTTTGATTATGTTACAAAGGGAAAGTGAAATAGGAAAGATATAAAGCTTGTGGAGGTACGTATCTTATGGCGGCTTCATCAGTTATAGTAGGAGAAATCATAACCTTTGGAAAGAGCAAACTATAGCCTTTTCTCTTTTTGAAATTAGTAGAAGGAAAAAGGACTTGTGAAAAGCAAATTGTATAGTCCTTTTCTCTTTATTGAATTTGTAGTGTGAGAAAAGTCTAGGGTTTTGCTTAAAATGAAGTTATAAATCATGCTGCTATAGTAGTGGGTTGAAACAGAGCAAACTAGATTTGGGAATTTCTATGAAAATGAAATGGAGAAAACATTAGTTAAATTCTCATTTTGGAAGGCAGTGATAGAAATCATTCACTTAGGAAGAAGACCCACATTTGATCTTTAATATTCTAAAACAAAAATTGCAAATAAATTTCAGAACTCTGAACCATACCCACCAATATAAAGAACTCATTTCACCAAAAACTCTTATACATGAACGTACAACACCATTTCCTTAAGGATCAACCTTTATACTAAAGAACCCATAAACGAGAACACTGTATTTCATCGAAAACTCTTTCATATTAGAAGTCATCAACACTTACTTGGCGTTTGACAAATTTCCCACTATATGAGCAAATAGCCACCACGAAGTCTTTGAGTCCAAGTTGGATTGAGGGTTTCTGGTTTTAGGAAGTCAAGGGTATAGAGAGTCTTGATGCCATTGTTTAGAGAGACAAGGATTTGGAGCCAAAAGTTTTGGAGAAATAGGGTACCAAGTTTGGATGGGTAAATGAAAGTCCTACTATATATATGTATATTAATATTAATTGTGAAATATATTTAAATCGGGCCTTAACATAAATAATAGCAAGTCAACATGCAAATTTCACATAAACATCTAATTTACCTTCACATATAACTTATGTCAAGGTTGAATATTCATAAGTCAAAATAAGGTTAAATTAATTTCACATATGTCATAGTTGATACTATTAAGAATATTTTCTTGAATGCAACCTAAGTCTTATATGTCATTGTTATCTTTTCAAATAAGATATATTGACATCTATCATCTTAAGTGAAGGAAATGCATGTCAACAATGGTCTTTTTCCTTGAAATAAAGCTTCCTATCAATTTCGACAACTTATCATCTATAACCTTTACTAGATTGCCCAAATCTATTAACTAACTATGAACAACTTATCATCTTGTAAGAAATCTATGACTTGTATCCTCTATACAACTCCTAATGCACCTAAATCATGTACAATGCGAGTAATGTGGGCTAAATGCTCAAATCATTATTAATGTATATAAAGGATAGATAAGAAGAAGGCCAAATCTAACATTGTCACGTCATGTCTTGCTTTTAAGGGTTTTATCCCAAGAAAACATGGTGCATTAAACCCTAGGCAATCCTAAATATATCAAACTGAAATAGGATCTAGTATATCATCAATGTCCACCTTTATATTCAATCAAGAAAGAATGGGAGAAGGGTTTGAAGGGAAAAACCTAGATCTCTCTATTTCCCAAGTCCAGATCAGGTTAGGAACATGCATAACTATTCTAGGCTTTTCTAAATCCTATGCACAATGGAAAAATAACATTTTTATACTTTAAAAGGATTCATAATGTGCTAATGAAAACCATATCTCAGATTCGGATGTTCCCAAAGCAAATCCACATGGTGAAGATGAAGATCAAAATCGCAGAAGTTTCATAAACTCGAAGCCTTCCGCCCGATGACTTGAATCTTGATCTTGGCACACTTTCGGTGGGAAGGAAAAAATGGTGGAGGCTATGGCTCTCAATCTCTCTGGATGGTGGAAGACAAAAGTTATGGAAACCTTAACCCCTAAGGGGTATTTATAGGGTTCCTAAGTCGGCATAAGTGGCTTAAGTCCACATGGGCTTGGGTCACTTAATCTAACCCTAATGAGTTTTAATTGATTAATTAACCCAATAAGGTTTACTAATTAATTAATTAGCCCAATCCAGAGACCTTGTTCACTTACCCCTATGCAACCTTAAATAATTACCAAACAACCTTATGCACAAAAGTAAACCTAGAGCTAATCTGACCCTCATAACCCATGCTAACAAGGTATATGAGCTCAGAAAGGGGACCATTAGGACCCATAAGAATGTTGGCTCCCTCAGAATTCAATTCTAAATTTGATTCAACATCCCACTACAAAGAATCAATTGAACTCCAGTATCCTATGTAAATAGCAACAAGACACCAAGTGCTCAGGTCTATGACCTGCTATCCATTGTGTTTAGTTTCCTCATGAACTAGTGTCCATAGTCTAACAAGGTGAAAGCTATCAGCCTTTCAAGAGAGTTTAAAATAACATCAAATGATTGTAAGAGAGTTTTTACTTTTTTAAAGCTTTTTCAATGTTTTTTAATATATTACTACCATGTATTCTACTATATATACCCCTACATCTTGTATAACACTAAGATGTATCTGCAACATTATTGTTTTGTTTTGGCAATATGAGTTTTCTACCTTTAGTGAAGTATGTCTACAAATGAAAAAAAATTGAAATATTAGGAAAATTCCAACACATTTTTGTTTATTTGCTTGTATGGATCCAAGGGTTAAAGTTGGAGTAGAAAACATTTTAAATTTTATAGCTACTTATATGAACTAACCATTCCAACCACTGGGTAAGAGATATGAACAATTAAACACCTTATATAAATATTATGAGACTAAATATGGTAGTACATTTTCAAGTCTACAACCTCATGCACATTTGAAAATAATTCATTCTTTATGTAATTAGCTAAGGGAAATTGACAAGTTGGTATACTTCAAGTAGGTCTGATCTTTCAAAATATTTAAATATTGATTACTCTTCATACCTAACCCCTAATAAAATCCAAAACTATGATATTTTAAAATGGTGGAAATCTCATGAATCCACATTTCTTGTGCTATCTAAAATGACACATGATCTACTTACTCCATTGGTTTTTATTGTAGTATCAAAATCTAATTTTTCTATAACTACAAATAATTGGAGAAAGGAGGCCTAGACTCATACTAGAGATGATCGAGTCCTTGGCATGTTTAAAGGATTGCAAAGATTAACGCATGAGGCTCCAAACTTGCGAAAATGAATTCAAAGTTTTTCTAGACAATTTCACTATCAATAAAAAAACAAAGATGTTCAAGATTGATGAAGATGAATAATGAAGATGAAAAAAGAATGAAAATTGAATAAGAAGACAAAAGTAAATATTCAAATTGAAGAATTGTATATTGTTCACTTCTTCGAACTCTATTAAATAGTACTTATTTTTAAAGGTCGAATAATGCATATAATTGATAGTTAGGTGGGTGCCAACCTAATTGGGATGTACTTAAACTCCAATGATGCAATTCTCACCTTTTTCTTTCCCCTCTTTTTTCATGTACTTTGTTGGAATATTCAATAAAAGAATTGCATTTTTTATATTTCATGTTCTTTTATATTCCAACATTTTAAATTTATTGTTATTTTGATCAAAGACAAATTCTAATATGATATTTTACCTATTTTTGAAAACAAAAATTTAAAATTTCTACAAATTTTAAAATTACAAACTTAGTGAATATAAAAAATAAAAATATATAATTATTTAAGATGTTTAAACCAACAAAAAGAAATTTCACTTAATAATGTAAAAAATTTCTAATACAATAGGATGACTTAAAAAAGTGGGGTGCCCCACTAGCACAATAAGATTAGCCCACAAGCTCATGGAACCATTTTGGCCCTCCTATTTGGCTTGCATAGATTGACACGATCTTAACTGGGTTGCGAGGGTCCGACATGTCGGCCCTTAAAGACTCACCAAACATTGGTTCGTGTTAGGCCAACCCATTTGCCACCTCTATCTTAATGAGATAAGTATATATAAGGAGGGGTAATCGGGTTGGAGGTGAGTTTTGGGTTTTATGTAAAAAAAAAGTGAGTCTTTTTTTTTCTTTTTTTGTCCCTTTTGATTATTTATATATATAAAAAAAGGACTAAAACTTCTTTTAATTATTTTTAATGGACTCTTCCATATAATAAATTTTCTAAATTTTGAAATTGAATTTTGTAGTGACTTATTAATGAAATTATGAATTTTTAACATAAACACATAATGCATATATCTTAGCTTAGTTGTAACAACATTGATAATAACGTTATTCAAATATAAACTCTTTCGGAAGGCTATTTCTTTATTATTATCAAGAAGTGCCCCATTTCAGTTTATTTACTATTAATTTAACAATTACTTAAAAACAAAGTCCCCACCAAACAAATTCTTGGCATGCCTAATCATCATTGAAAGGGAAATCTCTTATTAATCACACAAAATACAAGTTGCGACCGTGGGCTGATTGCAACCTTTCTATTGACTGCTAAAACTTGTAAAAGAAAATTTAACCCAATCCAATAAAGCTTTGTACCAAATGAATACTTTTGCATGGTGGTATATGAGTTCTTTCTCGCAATCAAGTTCAGTTACAGAGCTACTAGCGTTCTGCCCTGATGCTAGCAACTGATTATCAATATCCAAAGTAAGCAGATGGAGATGGGTACCCTGATCTTCATTGGCAGTGTGTTACCCCACTTGAAGCTCTCTCTCATTCACTGACAATACATAACTGTTTATTCCAGCCTTTTAAGTCTTAAAACACGGCGAAAGAACAAAGGTCCAAGACAATAAAAATAATCATCCATTATGATATATCACAATCCCAATAAATGAAAACCCGAAATCATACATATAAATGCAGAAACAAAAGAAGGAACTAACAATGCTTAGATACATAAATCCAAATTATATGAAAGGTTGAAAGCCTCAAAATATCTCTCAGAACGTGCACTAAAAATAGAGACCTTCAGAGATAGCCAACTGTAGGGGCGCCGTGTCATCTCAAGGACTAGTGGTGGCCGGTGGGGGGGAAAGGAATGGGATTGAAGGCATAGTGGTTGGGATTGTGGGAATCGAGGGAATGGTTGGCAATGTTGTTGGCAGAGGAGGCAACGTCAGCTTCGGGATAGAGGGCATGGCGGGCATGCTAGGAAGCGGAGGCAGTGTGGCCTTGGGCAAAGACGGTTGGGTAGTTGGCAAGGATGGCAATGTGGGCTGTGGCATAGTTGGAAGAGACGGCAAAGGAGGCAATGTAGGGTTGGTTAGAGTTGGGAGTGAGGGCACAGTTGGCAGAGTTGGGAGTGATGAAGGCAAAGGTGGCAACGTTGGTTTTGGCAGACTGGGTATAACAGGTGTGGTTGGCACAGAGGGTGGGGCAGTGTCCAAAAGACGACGTGCCGCTAGGCTAACATCAATGCTCGAAAATGACAATAGAACGAAGAGAGATAAGATTAAGCAATTGCAAGATGCCATTGCTGAATGAGTTTAGATTGGTGTGTATGTAGATTTGAATCAAGCTGCGTTTTACTTGAAACTTGAGTTGCGAAGCCATAGCTTGGTGTTGGGTTTTTATAGGTGGATGTATGAAACTTTGGCCATCGTGTTTGGTGGGAGAGCTTGGAAAATTATTTGGAGTATAGGGGTAGTTTTCCTATTCAGCTAAATTCCATTGACAAAAAATGCAATATTGACGTTGAGTTAGGCTAAATAAGTTTAATAACGAAGTTGACCGGAAAAATACGAGTCAGTGGGAAGATTAGGGCAACAAACTTTTTGGTTATCTAACAATATTCAGTTCATTGTTTTGAGCAATTAACGCCTCCGTCATGATCAACAGGACGCTAAGATGGAATTCAAATGTTTGTGTACCTTATGATTTCACAAGTTCAAATACCCAAGCCGCAAAATTAACCTTTTTCCCCTTTCCGGAGTGTCATCAAAATTTAACTCGTAGTGGGCCAAGCTAAGTCAATTATATGCAGGAATCCTTAGTGACCATTTGGTACGTCATCTTTTAATATTGATATTATTTATGACAAAAGATGTTTTTGGATACGTATATAACAGCCACTTCAAATTAATTCAAAACAATAATCAGGACTTAATGACATAATTAAAAGGTTATGAATTTCTAATTCCAAAACTGCTTAAAATATTTCAACAATGATTTTAATGATTATTCCAAACACTTAAATAAAAAATCTAAGAATTATAATTGATTGAGTCTTAAGTTAAGAATTCTAAATAATTAATCAATTATAAAGTTCTTTCTAACAAAAACAACCTTCCTAGTCCAACCTTTCTTCAATGGCTCAATATGAAAAAATAGTTCAATAAGGATGACCAAATATAGTACAAAGTTAAATCACAAGAGATTTACATTTTTGTAAAAAAACAATTAGCAAGCAAGCTCATTAATTCAATAATTTGATTCACTTTCTTTGAAAAATTCAACACTTTCAATTTAAAGATAAAACGATATAATACACTTTACATAATCACTTCATGTTCAAAAGAGTTTCACCAATAAATATTTGGCTCTAGCCCACTCATAATAACACTATGTTCAAATAGTGGGAGTTACACTAAGTGGTTAGTGTGATCAATTTATTCCTCTTACTAGTAAATAAAACGATTTCCAATCAATGACTAACATTAATGTTATTATTATTTTCCATATTTTTAATTTCTATTTCCTTGCATGAACTTTATTAATCTATTTTCCTCATTGCATACTTTATACTTACCATACTTGTACACTCACCATGAGCACCTCATCATCCTAATGAAAAAAAATCATCCCTACAATTAGGAGGTAGAGTACTACAACCTTTATTAGAAATAAGAGTCCTTTCTTTTCACTTAAGCTATTGGTTAGGAATGACAATAAATAACCAAATTACTATGAAAAATAAGTTTCATGCCCATATCATTCATGATTTTAGGTGAAGTATTTGGAGAAAAATATTTTTCTAACTTATATCTCAAATCATGATATCACCAAATCAGAGTACACGATTTAGATATCCACAAAATAGCCTTTAAGATTCGTGAGGGCCACTATTAATTTCTAGTTATGCCTTTTGCCTTAACTAATGCTCTATCCAGTTTTCAAAATTTAATGAATAGTCAAGCCATTTTCTTAGAAAACTGTTTTGGTTTTTTTTTATTAAAAGAGACAATTGGGGCATTTGTAATTGGTGTTGGACATTTTGCAACAAAATCAACTATTTGAAAAGCAAACAAAATGTGTTTTTCTAACAATAAGATTGAGTACTTGGGGCATATTATTTTAGAAGCAGGAGTCACCATCAAAATTAAAGCATGTTAGGCTGAAACCTAACTCACACTCAAACCCTGGAGGGAATTTTTGAGATTAACAGGGTACTACCTAAGATTTATCTTGAATTATGGCAAGGTTAATCAACTACTCACCTCCTCGTTGAAGAAATTAAGATAATTTTTAGGGGCCAAATCAATTGTAGACTCCTTTGAGCATCTCAAAACCATCATCTGTACTACTCCTATGTTGGTTATCTCAAACTTTCGTAAAAGTCTTAGGTTAAAGTGTGATACATTTGGGAATGAGGAAAAAACAGTGTTACTACAAGAAGGCAAGACCACAACCTACATAATTAAGGCTTAATCACCCAAAAATCTTGTCTTTTCTTCATATAAAAAATGAGATGCTAGTTGTTGTTATAGGTTTTACAAAAGTGGAGACCCTAGTTGATAAGAAAGCACTTTTAAGAGAATCATTGATCACTTAAGCTGGAAGTATGCACTAGAGCAAAGGATCTGTACCCTAATGCAACATAAATGGCTCACTAAATTGATTAGATATGACTATGAGAACATCTATAAGAGTGGCAAAGAGAATAAGGTAGTCCATACATTATCAAGGGTGCATGAGAAGGAAGAGAGCCATCCATTATGGCCTTATGAGTTTCCTATAGCAGAGTGGTATAGTATTTTACAAAATGAGTGAAAGAAAGACACCAAGATATCGCAACTCATTTAAGAAATAGAAGTAAATCTAACATTATAGTCCAAATTTACTTTGGGAAATGATCAATTAAGGTATAAGAGGAGACTCTGATTAAGGAATCAATCTAACCTTAAAATGAAGATACTACAAGAAACTCATGGTGGGGCAAATGGAGGTCACTCAGAGTTAAGAAAACTCTAGAAATGATGAGAAGGGATTTTTGTTGGCAAAAAATACTGAGAGAAACTTGTAAGTTTGTAGTGAAGTGTGATATATGTCATAAGATTAAGACAAAATATATACCTTAGCCTACTCTATTGCAACAACTACAAATACTTGAACAAATCGGGTGTGATATCTTTATGGATTTCATAGAAGAATTTCTAAAATCACGTAGTAGAGAGGTCATTATGGTGACCATTAAAAGGTTAAGAAAGTATGCCTTTTGAAGAATTACATGGTATGATTAGATTGAATAAGCCCTTATGGAATAAATATCCTTCCTCCTACTCTATTACAACCACTAGCTACTAATACTAGAACAAGTCTAGTATGATATCTTTATGGATTTCACAGAAGAATTACCAAAATTAAATAGTAGGGAGGTCATTATGGTGACCGTTAACAAGTTAAGAAAGTATGCTCACTTCCTACCAATGATTATACAATTAAAGATGTAGCATAGTTGTTCATGGTGAAGACTATATTTGATAGTCTTTAATTAGTTTCTTAACAAAACTTGATAATTACCAAACTTATTATTTTTTGTTTATTTAATAATTATATTTTAATTATTGGAATATACATCTTTTTCTAAATGGAAAACAAGTTGTCTTTTTTATTTCTTTTTTCGGTATTTATGCTACACATGATATTATTTTATTAACAGAAAATTTCTACCAAATAGTAAGTTTTAATTTTTTGCAACCTAAATTAATCCATAATTAAATTAATTTTAATACAGGTAAAATTTAAAATTTGAGTACATGCTAATAACCATCTACATTTATACAAACAACAAAGAACTCTAACAAGTAGCCCAAACAACACACTAAAATAAAGCACCAAACATACCAAGAATTAAATAACATTTGAACCAATCTCACATAGCACAAACAACCAAATATGGTCTTTATATTCTAGTCCTGAGAATCATTTATATTTTGCTCACCTATGATCCTTCAAATCCTCACTACATGCATCACACCATCCATTGTAGAGTAGAGATTGATGGTAAGGACAAAAGGTTATATATATTCTAAGATCATAATGTAGCCCCTTCCATGCCTAGATTTTTTTTATTAGTAATGATATTAAAGCTTTTTTTTTTTTTCAATCAGTAATGATATTAAAGCTTTTATTTCTTCCATCAGTAATGATATTAAAGCTTTTTATCCATGGTGATCATGGCAAATTCCACTAAAGAAATTACTAAAGCCATAAATTTCACAATTACATGTCTTTTAAATCACCTAAGAGGACACATTGTCTCAATTTCATGAGATATCATAGTGTCTCTATTAAGAATACTTATTGTCATCAACCTTGATCAATAGTGACCTAATCTAGAGGAATATATGACCACATTAAGGTCTCACCCATAAGTCAATGGACAATAAGAAAAAAAAAGTCTTTCTTAAAGGTTATTGACTATCAAGGTATGCATTCTATGTCATTGTAACATCATTATCCTACATGTCATTTATCCCAATGTCAAAATAAGGATATTTAAAATCTTGACACATATACAAGGTTAAGATAAATGTATTTCATCACTCATCTTTTATCAAGGTTGGTTGTTAGATATGTCATGGTTGCTACATGATATAGTTGCTACCACATATGTTATAATTGCTCTCACATATGTCATGGATACTACCATGTATGCCAAGCTTGGGGATTGGGACATCTATCATGTCTACTCATGAAAATTTTAAAATTATCTTTATTCTAAATTTTAATTTTTTAATGGAAAATGAAACCTATTATCATGTAGAATCAATTTGCCACCTATTTAAGAGCCTATTTGGCAGTGATTCTAGGAAGCGTTCATAGCCTTAAAAGTGTTTTTGAAAAAAATTAAATATTTAGAAAATTTTAGAAAACACTTTTAAAAATCTAAAAAATCACTTGTAATGTTTTATAAAGGAACTATTGATAGGTGATTCTTCTAAAAACACTTCCATTAAAAACGCTTTCTATAATCATTGACAAATGTACTCTTAAGTATGATAATAACAATCAAATTATTCTTATTTTCTATACAAAATCAAAACATGGTTAATATTCATTTAAATATTAATTAAAAGTACAAATCCATAAACATATTTAAAACTAAACCCATTTTTTATATATAGAAGAAATATGTACAACATGCTACCAAATTAAAAACAATAATACATATAAACTTAAATCAAATTACTTATACATGTACAACCAAAATCTTCATCTTCAAGTATTCTTCTATGGAAAGAGCTTGCTAACACCCTAACATCAAACATGTAGCATAAATTAAAACATATTAACAGAGAAAAGAAGCATCAAATTGATGAGCAATCAAATATCCAACATTGAAAATTTTGTAATGCAAAATTCAATAACACCTTTACTAGAGAATAATATACCATTTCTTAGCAACATAGATAAGCAACCCAACTCTCTAACATTAAAATATGGATGTACCAACAACATATAGGTGTTAAACAAACCTAATCCAACTATCGCTTCAATTCAACTAATTTGATCATTATTATAAATACTATGAAAGCAAAGATTTACCCAAATTCAAAAGTAAGTAATTAAGTAGCTTACCAATGCCCTTATTGCACCAAATAAAACCCTTCATTAAAACAACACTCATAAATTGTGAAAGTAATTAAGTTTCCCTTCATCATTTCTAAGTACATGGATTACTACTTAAAAACAAAAAAAAAAAAAAATTAGTTTCAAAAGATGGAAACATGAAATGCATGTACTTTATTTATTTATCTAGTTTTTCTTATTCCATGCATTACTTGTCTCTACATATCGTGTCAGCTCAACAAGTAGTATTACACATTCCATGTTCAACTAGGCCCCATTGAAAAAGACCAAAATTGATGCCTAACCATGGCAAAAATCAACGAACCTAGACAAGAATTTTAAAATATAAGGCTACCCTAAAAACAAGCATAAACCAAGAAAGCATTAAAATGGAACCCTTACCAAATACTAATTAAATTAGAACAATAGTATTCACATGGAGAAAGAGACAACTCTTATATTGAATTCAAAATTAACATCAACTATAGAATATCTCTTATTCAACTAACTCATTATATTAAAAATAAATCCCGTAGCTTAATTAAGAAACTCATAGTAGAAGTATTTAGAGGATAAGAAAGTTCATTAGCTACTAATGTACTTAAATATATGAAAGTTACACCTTTTTTTTGGTGTTTGCATATTTTCTCGTAGTGTCACCATTTTGAATATACTCAAAAGAGCACCTAAGATACTAATCGAATTACTGATGAATAACCATACAATAATAATAAGATTTAAACATCAAACAACATCATTTATAAAAGTGAAATTTTTATTAGGCATTATAGAGGTCAAATCCAAATAACTCTTCAAGGAAAAAATGGTAACCTAAAGGATAGTAAAAACAGAAAAGAAACCTAACAAGTATATCATGTATATATGAAATGAAGGGATTAAGCAACAATTAGATCAATATAAAATTCAAAGAAATAAAATTGAAAAAAAATCATAATAATTGTTTGCATGAGATATGCCTTTCTGAAATTTCTATCATTTGATTGTTTATAACATACATGGAAGAACATTTTAAGCGAAAACATCTCCCAAAGTCTATTTCCTATAATAATAGATAGATTTTAGCTAAAAATATAGGATTGTGCAAAGAAACATCATGAAATTTAATCCAAAACGCATGAGAGCCATATTCTAATTTCATGAGATGCTTCCTATAAAATTGCTTGAATCTAAACAAAATGCATAAACAACATCATTAGTGGTTGAGGAAGTTTCGTAGGGAATATCAACAATTTCATACACCTCAATTGCATTGCCTTGAGGGTAGAAGCCAATGTTTTAATTTCATGAGAAACAATAGCCAAAAACTAGAATTTGAAATATAAAAAACATGCAACTCCAAAATTCATAATCTACAAATTAGGAGTTAATTATTTATTAAGATAGTTTACTTTACTAATTAGAGTTGATCAGTTATATTTTAGTTATTTTGGTTATGAAGGATGAGTTGGCATTAGTTACACCGTTTTCACATTTTGTTCCCTTTATCTTCAGCCTCCCACATATTTTCTTTGTAGCTCATTTGAGCAAATAACAAGAAAATAAAACCTCTATTGGTCTTCTCATGTAATATGGTACTAGAGCGAGGTTCCTTTTCTATTGTACTCTTCGTTCTAATCTTCTTCCTTCTATGGCTCGAGGCAACTCTCCAGCAGCTTCCAACCAGGGTTCCACTGTGAATACCTCTAAGATTATTGGCACCTCGACAACAATGGAATATTCTGGTAGCCTGTATTTCCTCCTAAATGACGATCATCCAAGGATGATTTTGGTTTCTCATCCTCTGATCAGTCCAAATTTCAACACATGGAGCCGATATATGATGACAGATCTTACTATGAAGAACAAGCTTGTATTCGTCAACAACACTCTTCCACGACCAGATTAAGGAGATTTGCTTTATAATGCTTGGATTTGTTGCAATTCAATGGTGATTCGTTCCTAATTGGTGTCTCAGCTGATTTATGTCCAGCTGGTGCTCTTTGATTGAGAGAGTAATCAACAAAATTTATAACCTATATCACCATGCATTAGGATAGCTTAGCTAATATAGCATAGTGGCTCTAGGATCGTTCACTGGGAAGGGTTTTCAACTCTCAACTAATACCAATTCAAGGTTAAATTGGTGCTTTTTCATTTCAAGGTTAGCTTTAAAAGAAAACATAAAGATGTTTGAGTGAAAAGGGTTTGGTCTTAAACTAACCAAAAAGAAAGTAATGGAAATTACTTGTGAAGAAAAACATTCCTTGGAGGTTTAGGTTCACAGGGGAGGTTCCTTATGCAAAAATAGAGCTCTGGTCATTTGGTTCATTTCCTCGCATTAGAGAATTAAAATATAGTCAATTCTCTAACCGGTGCTCTACAGAGGTATCCTTTAAATGGATTTCAGCTCTAATTCCTTCTCACTGATCCTACTTGCAATGGCTCGTGCCTCTCACCTAGCATTTGCCATTTAAGGTGATCTTTAACTTTGGACTTCCCTTCTCAAGCTCGCAAGAGGTAACTAATGGATGTCTCCTTGTAGTCCAAAAGCTTACCAAGTGTTGGCAATTCTAGAAAATCCTACCTCCAAGTCACTTCCCAAAAGCTCGCAAGAGATAAACAAGTGTATCTCCATGGATGGAGATCACGTGCCTTACCAAGTGTTAGCTCAAGTGACTTGAAGGTGTTTTAAGTTAACTAAAGACATAGAAATCATAAAAGGATCACACTTTCTCTTCATTAATGATTGAAACCACAAAGCTACTAATTCATGCACTTGGAACCTTTCTCGACTACCTTAACTCCAAGGAACTAAAAGTCTAGCCACTCATTCTCTGAGGAAACTTCCTCGGAGCTTGTTTGGCTAGAAAGAAAACTAACGAGAAAACAAATATGTCACGCCCCAAGACCCACTCCAAGGGCGTGACAGTCATTTCACACCTCAAACCCGAAGGCTTAAAGTATAACCTGACCCAAACAATCATATTGTAACTGGATGTTACCAATTACCAAATACCTGTTTAGAGTAGCGGAACAAAATCTAAAATCCTCAAAATTCAATTTCCAAATAACTTCCAAATACCAAATGATCCAAATGAACATAACTAACAGTTAAAACAAAATCCAACATAAAATCCTAAGTCAAATCCTAATGATGACCATTCCTCAGCCTAGCCATCACTCCTCACCCGAATTAAGAGTACCTGAAAAATTTTCAACAATTGGGAATGAGCTCACAGCCCAATAAGGAATATTAATGCAATTCATGGATCAAATATTTTCATTTCAAATAGGAGATATCATTTTTTTTTTCATCAAATATCAGAGTTTCAAAGATACTAATATATTCAAAATTCAACCAACCATTTTCATATCAAATTCAAACACTTTCACATAAGATTCAATTAAATCCATTCAATTTGCATTACTCTGGTTATCAAATATCAAATGCCCAGTTAGGTGGGACTTTTCAAATGGGTGGCTAGCCTCAAATTGTTCCTGGTAGACGGAACCAAACACTACTAGTACTAGTAACCTCTAACCAAACCCCTAGAGGCTGGGGTCCAAATCAATTACATTCCCACCATGAAATGTAAAGGTCAACTATTATATCCCGTTGACAGGGCCGAATAGTCAACTATTATATCCCGTTGACAAGGGCCAAATAAACCAGAGTGATGTTTTTGTTCAAGTATTCAAATTTACACAACATAATATCTCCATATTTTGTGTCATAAATAAACAAAATATTCCAACATAATATTTAGTGCAAAACAGTTTGATCCATGCATGGTAACAAAATATCATTTTCTTTTCCACAATTCAAAATAACATATAAAATAATTTAATTTTACAAATATTACATTAACTTCCCTTACCTCAAAATATGCAAAGACCTTGAAGGAAAAATAACCCTGAAAAGTCTACTCCTCACCTAACACAATAAAAAGACCACTATTACTATTTACCTCAAAATATAAATTTGATAATCCTAAAAATTTCTAAATGTTAAGATTAATATTTTTGATTAACAAAGTAATAATTTAATTACTTTATTCCTTATTTAATTAAAATTAATAAATTCTCAATTTGTTTCTAATAACACATTACTAATTTAATTAAATTACAATTTTATTTCATTATAAAATTCTATATATATAATATATATATATATATTTTGCTAAATCTCTCATTCTATTTATTACGAAAAGACCATTATTACTATTATCTTATTTATTAATCTAAAACTAAATATTATTATTACTCTTTTTTTTTTTTTAATTATCCAATTCAATAGTCACCTAACCATTACTCATCTCGGGTACACACCAAAAAGCAAGTTGTTTTTTTTTTTTTTTGGCCTAATGATGATTCATTATATATATATATATATAAGCCTCCATAGCACTGCCGCGCCCCACCTGTGTTTTTTTTTTCATTGCCATCATGATCTATTTTATATATATATATATACATATGGGCTTTTTGGCACACGCACCTTTTGTTTTTTTTTTCTTTTTTTTTTCTTTAATAAAATTAACCCTAACCTAAAATCGAAACCTTCCAAGGAAATTTTTTTTTTCCATATAATAAAACTTAAGATCTCCCAAATTCCAATAATAAAATCAAAATCTTAGATTTTCACTATTTGATATTAAAACGAATTAAAAAAAAAAATCTAACCCTAATCTAGATTTGGGGTTTTCCAAAAAAAATATATCTAATGTGCTTGAAATTAACTAATAAATCTAAAATAATAATCTAGGGGTTAGAAACTTACCTATAGAGGTTTGTTCTTCAAACCTTGAAATCTGACCTCAACTTCACGTTCTCTGGAAACTCTCTGCGAACAGGAATACGATTCAAAAAAAGAACAGGAAGAAGAGAATTTTCTATTTATACCTAGGGTATTATTCATAAAATTACCTTTTCACCCCTCTTCCATTTTATTAAATTAATTAATTAATTAATTTAATATCATTATTAAGAATTTCCTAAATTACCCTTTAAAAGAAAACTTGGGCGTTACATCCTCCCCTCCTTAACAAAAGTTCAGTCCTCTAAACTTGACATACCTGAATCTTGAAATAATTGAGGATGCTTTTCTCTCATCTCTTCTTCTAACTCCCAAGTGGCCTCTCGGATACTATGATTGCTCCACTGGACCTTTACCAACTTGACAACAGCATGTCGTAGTACCTTATCCATCACATCCACAATTTGAACGGGTACCTCTTCATAGGTCAAGTCCTCAAAAATTTGAATAGGCTCCAACTCCACAACATGAGAGGGATCATGAATATACTTCCTTAGAGTCGAGACATGAAACACATTATGAACCTTAGATAGGCTTGGGGGCAAGGCTACTTTATATGCCAAAGTGCTTACTCTTTCTAATATTTCAAACGGACCCACAAAATGAGGACTAAGTTTTCCTTTTCTCCCAATTCTCATCACAGACTTCATAGGTGAAACTTTCAAGAACATATGATCACCCACCTCAAACTCCAAATCTCGCCTACGATTATCAGCATAACTCTTCTGTCTACTTTGTGCTACTTTCAATCTTTCCTTAATTAAAGAGACCTTTTCAACAGTCAACTGCACAAGTTCAGGCCCCAAAAGTTTCTTTTCTCCAACATCATCCCAACAAATAGGAGATCGACATCTTCTACCATACAATGCCTCAAAAGGTGCCATCCCAATGCTAGCTTGAAAACTATTGTTATAGGCAAACTCTACTAAAGGTAAATGATCATCCCAATTACCTTGCAGGTCCAAAATACAAGCTCTCAACAAGTCTTCTAAAACCTGAATTACCCTTTCTAATTGGCCATCAGTTTGAGGATGGAAAACAGTACTAAAACTCAACTTAGTGCCCAAAGCTTTTTGTAGACTATGTTAGAATCTAGAAGTGAAACGAGGATCTCTGTCAGACACTATAGAAACTGGTACTCCATGCATTCTCACAATCTCCTTCACATAAAGAGAAGCTAAACGATCTAATGAAAAGTTGACTTTCATAGGTAAAAAGTGAGCAGACTTTGTCAACCGATCAACAATCACCCAAATAGCATTATTACCCCCTAAGGTTCTTGGCAATCCTATCACAAAATCCATGGTAATATGCTCCCACTTCCACTCAGGAATAGCAAGTGGCTGCAAAGACCCTGCTGGTCGCTGATGCTCAGCCTTCACCTATTGACACACTAAACACTGAGCCACAAATTGTGCAATATCACGCTTCATACCTGACCACCAATAGTTTTGCCTCAAATCCTTGTACATCTTTGTCCCTCCTGGGTGGATTGCAAACTTGGAACAATGAGCTTCCTCTAAAAGCTCCCTCCTTAAGTCTTCATCATTTGGGACACAAAGTCTAGTCCCAACTCTCAAGATCTCATCATCTGACAAAACAAAATCAGGCTTACTGCCCCTCTTAACTTCCTCCATAACTTGCACTAATTGAGAATCATTCTTTTGTACGGTCTTAATTCTCCCAACTAAGTTTGGTTGTACTCTAAAATTTGCTATAATTGCTCCTAAGCCCATAACTCAAAAGTGGACTTGTAGACTCCTCAACTCTTCAAGTAACTGCTTTTGACACCCTCTAATAGCTGCTAGAGAACCAACTGACTTCTTACTCAAGGCATCAGCTACAACATTCGCCTTTCCAGGGTGATACTGAATAATATAATCATAGTCCTTAAGTAGTTCTATCCATCTTCTCTGTCTCATGTTCAACTCTTTTTGGGAAAATAGATACTTCAAACTCTTATGATTTGTGAATATCTCACAAGTTTCACCAAAAAGAAAATGTCTCCAAATCTTAAGTGCAAAAACCACAGCAGCTAACTCCAAATCATGAGTAGGGTAGTTCCTTTCATAAGGCTTCAACTGTCTAGACGCATAAGCTACAACTCTCCCATGCTGCATAAGAACACAACCCAAACCCTGATGAGAGGCATCACTATACACCACAAATCCTCCTGAACCTGAAGGGATAGTCAAAATAGGAGCTGACACTAATCTATTCTTCAACTCTTGGAAGCTACATTCACAATCATCAGACCACTCAAACTTAACTCCCTTCTGTGTCAACTTAGTTAAAGGTAGGGCAATCTTGGAGAACCCTTCTATAAACCGCCTATAGTAACTAGCAAGTCCCAAGAAACTTCTAATCTCAGTCACAGTACTAGTCTTCTCCAATTAGCTACAGTATCTACCTTTCCAGGGTCAACTGAGATGCCATCATTGCTTACCACATGCCCAAGGAAAGAAATTCGGTCTAACCAAAAGTCACACTTCTTCAACTTAGCATACAACTGCTTATCTCTGAGGATCTGTAATACAATACTTAAATGACCCTCATGTTCCTCTCTACTTCTTGAGTATACCAAGATGTCATCTATAAAAACCACCACAAACTGATTTAGATAGGGCTTGAATACCCTATTCATTAAGTCCATAAAAGCAGCAGGTGCATTAGTCAAACCAAAAGGCATAACCAAAAACTCATAATGCCCGTATCTAGTTCGAAAAGCAGTCTTAGGTACATCTTCACTTCTAACCCTTAACTGATGATAACCAGACCGAAGATCAATCTTAGAGAACACACAAGCACCTTGTAGCTGATCAAACAAATCATCAATCCGAGGAAGGGGATACTTGTTCCTCACTGTCACCTTATTCAACTCCCTATAGTCAATGAAAAGTCTCATTGAGCCATCTTTCTTTTTCACAAATAGAATAGGAGCTCCCTATGGTGAAACACTGGGCCTGATAAAACCCTTGTCTAATAACTCCTGAAGCTGAACTTTCAACTCCTTAAGCTCCACAGGTGTCATCCTGTATGGGGCCATAGACATAGGACCTGTTCCTGGTACCAGATCGATGGTGAACTCCACCTCTCTCTCTGGTGGCAAGCCAGGCAAATCCTCTGGAAAGACATCAGGATACTCCCTTACTATGGGTATGTCTTCCAACTTCAAATCACTTTCATTACTCATCACACTAGCCAAAAATCCTTGGCAACCCTTCTTGAGCAAGCTACTAGCTCGCAAGGCTGAGATCATACGCAGTGGTCTGTCCACATGCTTCCCTTCAAAGCTAAACTTAGATTGACCAGGAATACTAAACGTCACCCTTTTCTCAAAACAGTCAATAGAGGCATGGTAGGAAGCTAACCAATCCATCCCCAAAATCACATCAAAATCCTGAAGGTCAAGGAGTACTAAGTCAACTGGCATTTCCCTATAACCAATCATCACAATACAATTTCTAAGCATTCTACTAGCCACAACAGAATCTCCCACAGGAGTAGCAACAATCAAATCAAAGTCCATGCTAGCAACAGGCAAACCCAACAAACCAACAAAAGATACTGAAACAAAAGAGTGTGTTGATCCAGGATCAATCAAAACTCTAGCAAATAAGGTGTGGATTCGGAGAGTACCTGTCACCACATCAGAAGTGGCCTGAGCATCTCGATGAGTCATAGCAAACACCCGTCCTTGGGCTTTGGGTTTCTGTTTATCCTCCTTATTTTTCTCTTTAGGCTTCCCAGTGATGAACTTCCTATTCTCTGGACAATCTCTGATCAAATGTCCTTGCTTCCCACAACCAAAGCAAGCTCCAGTCTCTTTATAGCATGGCCTACCCCCATGCTTCTTACCACAAGTAGAACAAGCCCCATCTAAATTCTGCGTTGCCTTCCCTTTATTCTGATTTCTTCCTAATGTAAACCTTCGCTGTGCTTGATTACCATGAGCATCATCACTCCTATTTGGCTTTCTTTGTTGTTCCCTATACTGATGAAGCTCCTCATTATCTTTCTCTGCTATAAGGGCTCTGTCAACAACCTCTGAATAGACACCAAGCTTCAGAATAGATATCTTGTTCTTCAAATAAGGCTTCAATCCATCTTGAAACTTTAATGCCTTTTCCTCCTCTGTAGCAATCAACTGTGGGGAAAAACGTGATAACTCTGTAAATTTGGCCTCATACTGAGCCACAGTCATATCCCCCTGTTCCAAACGAATAAACTCTCCCACCTTCTGCCGTCTAACACTGTCAGGGAAATACTTCTTGTAGAAAGCCTCCCTAAATTGTCTCCATGTTATGGGTCCCTGATCCTCCAAAAGTCTCCTACTCATACGCCACCAATGATCTGCCTCTTTATCTAACATAAAAGCTGCATAAGAGGCTTTTTGCTCCTCAGAGCAATCTATCACACCAAAGAATTTCTCCATCTTAAGGATCCAAGCCTCTGCCTCTATGGGATTTGTAGCACCAGAAAAGTAAGGAGGACCCAATTTCTTGAAGTCATCAAAAGAGCTACCCCTAGAAGATGAAGACTGTCCCTGAACATTAGTCCCAGCAGCTCGAGCTTGGCGTTCAACTAAACCAACTAGTGTCCCAAGATACCTATAGATCCCTTCTGCACTCACAGGAGGCAAACCCTCAGCTGGAGGTACCTCATCATTAGCCTGACTGTTTTGTGAAGAAGCTGCTCTTCTTGGTGGCATGATGTCCTAAAATAATAAGGCATAACTAAATTAGTTACTAAAGAACCAATTAGAAAATTTCCAAATAAAGAAAGAATTGGAATTTATACTAAATGAAACTAAAACTTAAACAAATGCGTCACTCATCTATCCCCAATCTAAACCAATTCAAATTCCCATCAAGATCAAAACCTAGTGCTCTGATACCACTCTGTCACGCCCCAAGACCCACTCCAAGGGCGTGACAGTCATTTCACACCTCAAACCCGAAGGCTTAAAGTATAACCTGACCCAAACAATCATATTGTAACTGGATGTTACCAATTACCAAATACCTGTTCAGAGTAGCGGAACAAAATCTAAAATCCTCAAAATTCAATTTCCAAATAACTTCCAAATACCAAATGATCCAAATGAACATAACTAACAGTTAAAACAAAATCCAACATAAAATCCTAAGTCAAATCCTAATGATGACCATTCCTCAGCCTAGCCATCACTCCTCACCCGAATTAAGAGTACCTGAAAAATTTTCAACAATTGGGAATGAGCTCACAGCCCAATAAGGAATATTAATGCAATTCATGGATCAAATATTTTCATTTCAAATAGGAGATAAAATTTTTTTTCATCAAATATCAGAGTTTCAAAGATACTAATATATTCAAAATCCAACCAACCATTTTCATATCAAATTCAAACACTTTCACATAAGATTCAATTAAATCCATTCAATTTGCATTACTCTGGTTATCAAATATCAAATGCCCAGTTAGGTGGGACTTTTCAAATGGGTGGCTAGCCTCAAATTGTTCCTGGTAGACGGAACCAAACACTACTAGTACTAGTAACCTCTAACCAAACCCCTAGAGGCTGGGGTCCAAATCAATTACATTCCCACCATGAAATGTAAAGGTCAACTATTATATCCCGTTGACAGGGCCGAATAGTCAACTATTATATCCCGTTGACAAGGGCCAAATAAACCAGAGTGATGTTTTTGTTCAAGTATTCAAATTTACACAACATAATATCTCCATATTTTGTGTCATAAATAAACAAAATATTCCAACATAATATTTAGTGCAAAACAGTTTGATCCATGCATAGTAACAAAATATCATTTTCTTTTCCACAATTCAAAATAACATATAAAATAATTTAATTTTATAAATATTACATTAACTTCCCTTACCTCAAAATATGCAAAGACCTTGAAGGAAAAATAACCCTGAAAAGTCTACTCCTCACCTAACACAATAAAAAGACCACTATTACTATTTACCTCAAAATATAAATTTGATAATCCTAAAAATTTCTAAATGTTAAGATTAATATTTTTGATTAACAAAGTAATAATTTAATTACTCTATTCCTTATTTAATTAAAATTAATAAATTCTCAATTTGTTTCTAATAACACATTACTAATTTAATTAAATTACAATTTTATTTCATTATAAAATTCTATATATATAATATATATATATTTTGCTAAATCTCTCATTCTATTTATTACGAAAAGACCATTATTACTATTATCTTATTTATTAATCTAAAACTAAATATTATTACTCTTTTTTTTTTTTAATTATCCAATTCAATAGTCACCCAACCATTACTCATCTCGGGTACACACCAAAAAGCAAGTTTTTTTTTTTTTTTTGCCTAATGATGATTCATTATATATATATATAAAAGCCTCCATAGCACTGCCGCGCCCCACCTGTGTTTTTTTTTTCATTGCCATCATGATCTATTTTATATATATATAAGGGCTTCCTGGCACACGCACCTTTTGTTTTTTTTTTTCTTTAATAAAATTAACCCTAACCTAAAATCGAAACCTTCCAAGGAAATTTTTTTTTCCATATAATAAAACTTAAGATCTCCCAAATTCCAATAATAAAATCAAAATCTTAGATTTTCACTATTTGATATTAAAACGAATTAAAAAAAAATAATCTAACCCTAATCTAGATTTGGGGTTTTCCAAAAAAAATATATCTAATGTGCTTGAAATTAACTAATAAATCTAAAATAATAATCTAGGGGTTAGAAACTTACCTATAGAGGTTTGTTCTTCAAACCTTGAAATCTGACCTCAACTTCACGTTCTCTGGAAACTCTCTGCGAATAGGAATACGATTCAAAAAAAGAACAGGAAGAAGAGAATTTTTTATTTATACCTAGGGTATTATTCGTAAAATTACCTTTTCACCCCTCTTCCATTTTATTAAATTAATTAATTAATTAATTTAATATCATTATTAAGAATTTCCTAAATTACCCTTTAAAAGAAAACTTGGGCGTTACAAAATATATCAAGGAAAAACAGAGCAAGTGCTCTCTAAAAATATATTTCTTCCTTTCCGATTACATACTAGAACACATAACATGATGTCTTTGTAAAGAAAATTACAAACTATATATATAAGGTTATTCACCATTTTCCTTGCTTAAAGACTAAGGAATCCTATGATAGGTGGATTACAAGGAGACTTTGGGAATTTAGACAACAAATATCTAAAGCAAGATATCCCAAAATATCTCAACATGTCATTCTGAAATATCTCAAGAAGTCGGTCAGAAATATCAGGAAGCTTCAGGAGAACACCTTAGCTGTGCATGTCTGACCGGGTAGGTGCTACCAATGGATCTGGATATGTCTGACCGGAGAAGTTGAAACATCTTCTTCTCCAATCCGGCTATGAGATATCTGGATGTAAAATGTCGGCGCACGGAATTTCGGGCATGAAATGTCGGCGCACGGAATTCTTCCCCGGGTGTACTGAGCTATACTGCGCAAGGGGGACTGTCTGCGTGTGCAAGGTGTAAGGACCCCTCTCCCAGATGACATGGAGCGTGCATGGCTATCTGGATCAACTCCATCCGGATTCCCCCACCGGAAAGGCGGCGCAATGCTATCTGGATTCCCTCAGGTTTAAGCACACAACACTCGTGAAATATCACACTCGGACGATAGCATATCCTGTCCGGACATCTTTTACTCCTTGCATTCCGGATTTGCTTATGGAAAAGGACTTCAAAGCTTTGGTTCTTCATGTTTCTGAGCTTTCCATTGCTTTGCCATGGATTCCAAAGAACTCTCCTCAATCTCTGATTGCTTTGGTGATAAAAAAGCTATCAAAACACCAAAACTTAACACAATTTGATTAGAATTGATTGCAAGGGGCCTTAATATGTTAATTGGGTTAAAAAGTGATAACTACTACTATAAAGTGTTTATAAGAGTTAATTACAAGCTATGAAATAGCACTTTTTGAGTAGTAATCACTCCCCCCAACAGACATATTGCTAGTCCCTTAGCAATAAAGGAGAGAAAAAGAAAAATAAACAGTACTATAATTTACAATATCATGCTGATCAAAAAACAATTTTCAGGTGGCATGATGATCTAACTCTCACATGGAACATTAAAGAAATAAAACTCAAACTTCAACAAGAGTTATCGAATAACTTGTCTAATCACAATTCTTAAAGAGAAGACATTATGCAAATTTAAGCTTTAAAAGAGTTTCCACTCCCAAAGGGCCAAACCTTACTCTTCCACAAAATCTAAGTGTTATTTATTAGCTTCCGAATATAGTATGTTGAACTAATCTCTCCCCCCAACCTAGTTCTTTTTCAAAGCTTAGCAAACTGATCAACCTCCAATAGGCTAAGAACGCACCTCTTTTTTCACAATTTTTTTCTTTCATTTGTAGGAGTACAAGGCTAAAGGTATTATTTTCTAAATTGTCCATGTAACGGGGGTCCATTGATGACTCCCAATCAATTAAGGTTTAGGGCATCAAGCTTTAAGGATCTTTCAACCACTAACTCCTCAGATTTTACCCCGGACTTTTGAGAATGAATTTTAATACCCAAGCACCTACAGTATGTTAAACTTCACCTATCCACCCTTGTAACGAGCATTGAGGTCAGTGACTCCCAACCAATTAAGGCTTAGGGCACCAGGTTTTAAAGATTTTCACCATGTACCCCTCGGACCTTGCTCGGGTTTCAAGGCAAGCAAACATTTTTCTTTTTCTTTTTTTTTTCAAAGACTCATTGGTCTCTTACAAGGTGTCCCAACACTATTAAATGAGGTCAAATGCACCAAGTCTAAGATTTTCCTAAGTCAAGAGGAAAATAGTTCTTCATCTTACAATCGGAATCTATTGTGTACAGTGTGTGAATAGCTTAAAGTGGAAGAACTAAGGTTGAATTCAATAGAAGTTTCAACAATTCATCAACTTTAGTAAGCATAATACAAACTCTAAGTCAAGTGAAAAACAAAAATTCAATTTCTCCCTTTTCATTTTTTTGAGAATTTTTCCTTAATAACCATGGAGAGTAGAATAAAAACTTTTAAAAAATTTAAAATTAAGCAAAAAGCAAAATTAAGCAAAAAGCAACTCAATTACCAAAATAATTTAGCATTAATAACAAAAACTTCTTTCCTCAACTCTCCCCCCAACCAAGCTGAACATTGTCCTCAATGTGACAAAAGCGATTGAAAAATAAGGAGGAAGTGGTACCTCCTTAGAGACATGAAGTGATGTTGTGGAAATAATGGTTCAGTTGTCTCTCCTGTAGGAGGCTCCGGATGAGGTGGGGATGGTATGCTCAGGAGTTGATGTACTGCCAATTGATGCTGAATCTGCCTCAGGATGGTAGTGTGCTAGGCTTGAGTGGCAAGAATCTGCTTCTGATTTTAATCATTGAAAATATTAACATAATTTAAGACCGAAATTACAATCAAATAATTTACATAACTTAAAAATTAACATATTTAACAAAATTATGGACTTTGGTGAAACCAATTCCATTTAACCTTTCTCCAATAAGGATTTCTGTGGCTCAAGGAGGTTGATTTCCTCCTTTTCAGGCTTGAACGACTCAATGAATAGCTTAAGGCGATGACCATTGACTCTGAAGGTGTCTCTGCCATTGGAATTTAGTAATTCCACCACTCCATTGAGATGTACTTGGTGAATAATGAAAGGACCTATCCACCTTGACTTGAGCTTCCCTGGAAAAATATGGAGCCTTGAGTCATAGAGTAGGACTCTCTGTCCTCTCCTCAATTCTTTATTGGAGATTAGTTGATCATGCCACTTCTTCATCCTCTGTTTTGCAACTTTGGAATTGATGTAAGCATCATTTCTTAATTCCTCCATCTCATTAAGGTCTAAGCATCTCTTTGCCCCAGCTCTGATCAAGTCCATGTTCAACCTCTTGATTGCCCACCAAGCCTTATATTCAACTTCCACAGGGAGATGGCATGCTTTGCCATAGACGAGACGATAGGGAGACATGCCAAGAATAGTCTTATAAGCTGTCTTATATGCCCATAATGAATCATGCAGCTTAATAGACCAATCTTTTCTGCTTGTACTCACCACTTTCATCAGTATGTTCTTTATTTCCCTATTTGCTAGTTCTACTTGCCCAGAAGTTTGAGGATGATAAGGTGTAGCTACCATATGCTTCACTCCATACTTGGCTAATAAGGCCTCAAAAGGTTTGTTGCAAAAATGAGTACCTCTATCACTGATTATGGCCTTGGGCACCCCAAATCTTGAGAAGATGTTCTCCTTAAGAAATTTGAGAACCACCCTATGATCATTTTGTTTACAGGGGATTGCCTCCACCCATTTGGAAACATAGTCCACCCCCATCAATATATAGGAGTTATCAAAAGACATTGGGAAAGGTCCCATGAAGTCAATACCCCAAACATAAAAAAGATCAACTATAAGGATGGGGTTCATGGGCATTTGGTTTCTTTTTGTAAGCTTCCCAAGTCTTTGGCATCTATCACAACTCCTACACATGATGTGGGAATCTTTGAAAAGTGATGGCCAAGTAAACCCTGATTGCAGAACCTTCATGGCTGTTTTCTGAGAGGCAAAGTGGCCTCCACAGGCATTCTCATGGCAGTGGCTAAGGATCCCTTGTTGGTCTTCTTCAGGGACACACTTCCTTATGATCTTATCTGCACAATACTTGAAAAGGAAGGGCTCTTCCCAATAATAAGCATGAATCTTTGCAAAGAAGTGCTTCATGTCTTGTGCTTTCCACTCACTTGGAACTTCACCAGTAACCAAATAGTTAGCAATATGAGCATACCAAGGAGCTTTCTCTAGTAACATAAGTGATTCCTCGGGAAAGTCATCGTTAATAGGTAATACATGGGAATTATGTGCTATAGCTAACCTTGAAAGGTGGTCAGCTACCACGTTCTCCACCCCTTTCTTATCTCTGATTTGGAGATCAAACTCTTGCAACAAAAGAATCCATCTAATCAACCTTGCTTTTGCATCTTGCTTCGTCAATAAATACTTCAAGGCTGAATGGTCAGTGAAAACAATGATGAAAGACCCTACCAAATAAGCACGAAACTTGTCTAAGGCAAACACCACAGCTAACAATTCTTTCTCTATAGTTATGTAGTTTCTTTGAGCCTCGTTCAATGTTTTGCTTGCATAGTAGATCACATAGGGCTTCCCATCTTTTTTTTGGCCAAGTACAGCTCTTATAGCAAAGTCACTGGCATCACACATTACTTCAAAGGGTAATTGCCAGTTAGGAGCCCTTACTATTGGAGCGGTTGTCAAAAATTGTTTCAACTGATCAAAACTCTTTTGACATCTTTCATCCCAAACAAACTTAGCATCCTTAGCTAAAAGTTCACAAAGAGGCCTTGACAGCTTAGAGAAGTCTTGTATAAACCTCCTATAGAACCTGCATGGCCAAGGAATTGCCTTACTCCTTTTACAGTGGTTGGGGATGGCAATTTGGCAATAAGTTCCACCTTTGCTTTATCAACTTCAATGCCTTTCTCGGAGATGATATGGCCAAGGACAATTCCTTGACGTACCATAAAATGGCATTTCTCCCAGTTGAGCACCAAGTCTTTTTCAATGCATCTTTTAAGAACAGCTTCCAAATTTACTAAGCATTCTTCAAATGTACCTCCATATACAGTGATATCATCCATGAAGACCTCCATAATTCGCTCCACCATATCACTGAAGATACTAAGCATACATCTTTGGAATGTTGCGGGTGCATTGCATAAACCAAACGACATTCTTCTGTAGGCGTATGTTCCAAACGGACATGTGAAAGTTGTCTTCTCCTGATCTTCAACATCAATTTCAATTTGGAAATACCCTGAGTACCCATCCAAGAAACAATAGAAAGGATGGCTAGAGACTCTCTTCAGCACCTAATCAATAAATGGGAATGGAAAATGATCTTTTTTTGTCACAACATTCAGTTTTCTATAGTCAATACACACCCTCCAGCCTGAAGTGAGGCGTGTAGCAATTTCTTCTCCCTTTTCATTCTGAACCACAGTAATCCCTGACTTCTTTGGTACCACTTGAGTAGGACTCACCCAAGGGCTATCAGATATGGGATAAATAATACCCGCTTGGAGTAGCTTCAGTACCTCAGTTCGCACCACTTCTTCTAAATGAGGATTCAATCTTCTTTGAGGTTGACGAATTGGTTTAGCTTCTTCCTCCATATATATGTGATGTGTACAAACCAAAGGATTGATTCCTTTCAAATAAGATATTTTCCATCCTATTGCTTTCTTGCACCTCTTAAGAACTTCCAGTAGAGAAATCTCCTGATGACTGGTAAGAGATGAAGATATAACGACAGGACATTGGTTATTTTCTTCCAGGTATGTATATTTTAACTCCATAGGCAGAGGTTTCAAATTGAGCTCTGGGAATTCTTCTGTAACAGCATCGTGTCCCTCCTCTTTATTGAATAAAGGTAGGATCTCTTTTTTCCTCCTCCATCCTTGTAGAGTAGCAAGCATATCAGAGGGTTCAGACAACCCTTCTTCAAGATCCTCAAGACTTTCATTCAACTTGTCTTGCATATTCTGATCACAATGCTTTTCCACTAGAGTGTTAATAATGCATACCTCTTCTGGACCTTCATCTTCTTCTGGAGTAATCAGTTTCTTTGACATATGAAAGATATTAAGCTCAAGTGTCATGTTGCCAAAAGTGAGTTGCATCAGTCCATTCCTACAATTTATGATTGCATTTGAAGTAGCAAGGAATGGCCTTCCAAGGATGATAGGAACATAATTAGCTTCCTTAACTAAAGGATTAGTATCAAGAACAAAAAAATCTACTGGATAGTAGAAATTATCAACTTGAACTAAAACATCCTCAATTATCCCCCTTGGAATTTTCACTGACCTATCAGCTAAAGATAGGGTGATTGATGTTGGCTTTAATTCACCAAGTCCCAATTGCTTATAAACAGAGTATGGTAGCAAATTCACACCTGCTCCCAAATCTAGCAAAGCTTTTTCCACTACATTTCCTCCAATCATAACTGAAATGGTAGGACATCCTGGATCTTTGTACTTCAAAGGAGATTTGCATTGTATGATGACACTTACTTGTTCAGTCAAGAAGGCTTTCTTATTCACAATCAACCCTCGTTTGATAGTACATAGGTCCTTTAGGAACTTTGCATATGATGGAACTTGCTTAATCATGTCCAGCAATGGAATGTTGACCTTCACTTGGCTCAATACTTCAAGGATTTTTTATGCATTTTTTATCCCCTTTTTCCCATGCAAAGCTTGAGAAAAAGGTGGAGATGTGCGTTTCTTCATCAATTCTTCCTTAATAAGCTCTTTCTCCGGATCTGCATTTACTGTTGAATCACGGTCCTTCTTCCCTTCATTGATATCTTTCTTCTTTCCTTTCATTTCCTCCCTCTTCTTTGTCTTTTCTTCTTCTTTTTCTTCCACATATGGCTTGGGTATTGGTGACTCAACCTTTTTACCACTCCTTAGAGTGATCAAGGCTTTAACATCTCTCATATGTGAAGCTTCTCCCTCATGAGTTTCCACTTCGTGGATACCCTTGGGGTTTTGGTGAGGTTGAGAATGAAATCTACCCTTCTCTTGCACTGTGTTCAAATTAGTGAGCCTTGAGATTGAGTATTGGAGATTATCTATCTTCTGAGATAAGTCATTTTGCATCCCATCAATCCTTTTATTCAAAGTGTTCTCTACACTATCAATTCTTTGATTGGGTTGAGAATTGATGGATTTTTGTTCTCCAACAAAATCTCTGACAACCTTGCTGAGATTCACTATTGCTTGTTCCAGACTTGAAGCTTGTTGAGATGGTTGAGCCGGCTGTTGGTACTGAGGTGCTCTTGGCTTCCATGAAAAATTTGGATGATTCCTCCAACTTGAGTTATAAGTATTGCCATACGAAGCATTGCTATTCGGCTTGAATTGTCCAATGACATTTGCTTGTTCTCCAAACATTTCTCTAGCAACTGGAATTGTAGGGCACTCCTCCACCAAGTGTTCATATAAGATTGGCAAATCGAACATGGCTTTGTTTGCACTGGTGTTTCAGCAATAGCTTGCACTTCATTCATCTTTTTCAGTTCTAGCTCCTCCACTCTCCTTGTCATAGTTGCAAATTTTGCTTTCATATCAACATCTTCATTCAAGGTGTACATCCCAGCCTTAGCATGAAGAGCATTTGGTTGAGACTTCATCTTTCCCACTTCTCCTCTGTTCGGTTCATCCCATCCCCTTGAGACTTCAGCTACATAACTCAAGAAATCCATAGCTTCCTCAAGATTCTTACTCATGAAATCCCCTCCACACATCGTTTCGAGGAGTTGCTTCATTGAGGAAGATATCCCATCATAAAAATAACTCACCAACAGCCATGTATCAAAGCCATGGTGAGGGCAAGCATTAATGGCTTCCATGTATCTTTCCCAACACTCATAGAATTTCTCATTCTCTTTAGTTGAGAAGTTTGAAATTTGCCTTTTCAAGCTTTTTGTTATGTGAGTAGGAAAAAACTTCTTGAGGAATTTAGCTTGTAAATCAGTCCAAGAACGGATACTCTTTGGCCTTAAAGAATTAAGCCAAATCTTGGCCTTATCCTTTAAAGTAAAAGAAAATAGTTTAAGCCTCATTAGGTCGATAGAAGCTCCTCCCTCTCGGAATGTATTACAAACATCTTCAAATACTTTGATATGGGCATAAGGATTCTCACTTTCCATTCCATGGAAAGTTGGCAGAAGTGGCACAATATGGAGTTTGATCACTAGCTGCTCTGTAAGGGGCACTATACATGATGGTGCACTCATACGAGGTGGATGCATACGGTCCCTCATTGATCTGAATTCATTGGGATTGTCCTGATGATCATGGTGACTATCCTGATCCTCAGGTGTAGTTTCCATGATGTTCAAGATTACTTCCAACTGGTTGTTATGAGGTGTTTCAAGTTTAACAAGCCTTCCTCCACAATCTCGTATCCACTTTGGCATACACAACTAGTATCAACTATAATAAAGAAAGAAAAACAAAAACAGAGAAAAACAAAAACAAAACAGAGGAAAACAAAAACAAGACTACTAAAAAGAGTTCGATTAACTAAATCTAAATTAAAAACTATGCTAGAATATAAACAAGAAAAAGAAAAAAACTAAAAGAGTTAGTAAAAATGAGAGAAAACTCACCAAACTTGTGATGAAAACCACAAGTACCCTGGAATAATATCAATACGAAGTTGGCACCTTCCCCAGCAGCGGCGCCATTTGATTCGTTCCCAATTGGTGTCTCAACTGATTTATGTCCAACTGGTGCTCTTTGATTGAGAGAGTAATCAACAAAATGTATAACATATATCACCATGCATTAGGATAGCTTAGCTAATATAGCATAGTGGCTTTGTAGACCCTCAATTTTGTACCTCGACACTACCATTTATCCTTCGGGTGTCACATCCACCCATCGTTCGCATATGGCACCACTAGGGCCCCTTTTGGGCTTAGTTGGTGTCCGAGCCTCGTGTGGGTTTGTCTGTGGTCCATTGTGGTGCATATGTGGTTCATTTTGGAGGTTCAACATGGCCATTTTCCTAGTCGTTCACATCACGCTATAGGAAGGAAGTGGGGTCATCCCAATGTTTTAGCTTAGTTGGAGTTTATAGGGGCATGTTGAGGTTCGGAGCACTCGGGCTTGTTTTGATCGTATCTCCCTCATCCAAACTTGCAATCAAGAACCGCTTCTTTTTATGGATTCCTTATTCTTCTAGGAACATTCTGTAAAATTTTCAAAATTTTTTGCAACCAATCGGCTGGTTGGTAGCCGGTTCAGCTAGTTAAGCCGGTTCATCAAGTCAGTTGGTGTAGAACACTGATTTTTGGTAATTGTTTTGATCATATCTCCCTCTTTCGAACTCGGAATCATGCACCGTTTTTTTCATGGATTCCTTACTCTTCTAGGAACATTTCTTCAAATTTGCAAAATTTTTTGCAATCAGTTCGACCGGTGGGCATCCGGTTCGGCCGGTTCAGCCGGTCTATTGAGTCAGTTGAGGTAAAACACTAATTCTAGTAATTTTGGGGCCCAAATCCTACATGGCTCAAGCCCGTAAGCTCCAGATTGGTTTTGGGCAATGTTTTGAGTCCATTTTGGGCCTTGGTTTGGGTTCCTTGCAGCCCACCACGAATCCATATGGATTCTTGGTGGTAAAGCAAGCTGAAAAATGAAGGGAGTGAGTTGGCCTCGTAAGTTTAAGAGAAGTAATGAGGGGTGTGGTTCCCATGCTGATGAAGGGGATTTCAGTGCTGAAGGGGAAGGAACCCAGGAAGCTCAAATGCTGAGAGGGGTATGAGTATAAAAGGTGGGAAGAGAGGAGAGCAAATGACCTTTTGGCATTTTTGAGAGAGGAGAAATTTTGCTGGTGAGAGAAACAAAAGGTCAGGAGCATCTTCTGAGTTGAGAGCGTGGGGGAAAGCTTCAGCACTGTGGTTTTTTTGAAGAGGAGAGTGACAACATCTTAGTTTTGGAAGTCATCACTGGCATACATGGATCATATTTGGTGGAGATTTTGAGGTAAGCATGCTGAATTTTCTTTACTTACAGTTTATCTTCCTTGTCTTCATATGTTTTTTCTCCTTCCTCATCATCTTTTCTTCCCTTTGATATGAAGATGGTATTGCTTGGGCGTGGATAATAAAGGCCACACATGATTGTTGTTGATTGGTTATGAATGGTTTAGGATCTTTTTGACCGAATTTGGGATTTTTTATCAACCGGCTGAACCAGTTGGAAACCGGTTCAACTGGTTCAGCACAATAGCTGGCTGCCTCTGTCAGCCATGAGGAACACCTGCCTTTCTTTGTCTAGTTCTCACTCATCCGGGCTCGGAATTGAGAACCATTTCTTTTGTTTACTTCCTTAATCACTTAGAAACTTTCTGACCGAATTTGGGATTTTTTATCAACTGGCTGAACCGGTTCAGCACAATAGCTGGCTGCCTCTGTCAGCCATGAGGAACACCTGCCTTTCTTTGTCCGGTTCTCATTCATCTGGGCTTGGAATTGAGAACTATTTCTTTTATTTGCTTCCTTAATCACTTAGGAACTTTCTGACCGAATTTGGGATTTTTTATCAACCGGATGAACCGGTTGGGAACCGGTTCAACCAGTTCAGCACAATAGCTGGCTGCCTCTGTCAGCCATGAGGAACACCTGTCTTTCTTTGTCTGGTTCTCACTCATCCGGGCTCGGAATTGAGAACCGTTTCTTTTGTTTGCTTCCTTAATCACTTAGAAACTTTCTGACCAAATTTAGGATTTTTTTTATCAACTAGATGAACCGGTTGGAAACCGGTTCAACCGGTTCAGCACCATGGCTGGCTGGCTCTATCAGTCATGAGGAGCACCTGATCGGGCTTTGTTTGGTTCTCACTCATCCAGGCTCGGAATTGAGAACCGTTTCTTTTGTTTGAATCCTCACTCATTTAGGAGTTTTCTAGAAAAATTTAGGAATTCTTCTCAATAGGTTGTACCAGTTGAGAACTAGTTCAACCTGTTCTACTGGAGGACTTTAGGTAGCCCTCGATTTTGGCATTTTTCGAGCCCTTATCCATTGGGGCTCAAACCCATTTGCTATAGGGTACTTGTGAGCCATTTTGAAGGTTTAAGTCAGTGTTTGATTTTAGTTAGTATGGGCAATTTTGAAGTTATGGGTGGTGTGGTCTAGACGAGTCTAGTTCGATTTGTATGACATTTGGGGAGTCCCTTACCTCATTTCAACCAGCTATCTTCCTTTTTGGCACAAGCTTGGATGCTTGATTTTGAATACATGTTGCGTGACTGACTCACCCTCTGCTGTAGCACATGGCTAGAGACTACAGGTACGCATCGTTGGTTTTGATTGTTGAATCATATGCATGCATGGTGCTTAATCTTGAATGTTTATTATGTGTTTATCGACCTTTTATGCAGCGCTTGGCTAGGGACCACAGGTACGCACCCATTGTTTTGGTTGGTTGAATTCATATGCATGCCAAATACCAACTAGGATTGTGTGATTCATGACATCTATTTAGCCTAGGGTCTCATCTGTGACCCATATGCTCCCACATACCCAATTCATTAGTAGAGACCGAGTTCCGGGCCTAGAGGGGTGCTACCTCGCATGAGGTACCTTCCCAATGGGTAACATGATCCCCGGACCTAGAATCTAGTTTTCGCAAACCGTTTTTTCCATACTTGGGTCATTAGGGGTTTTTGTTCTTACTTAATTTTCCCCATTTTAAAAATAAAAATAAAAAGTAAGTGGCGACTCCATACAACACCGTTCCTCACCGGGGGCAGGTTTTTCAAAACTGGAAAACTCAACTTTTTCATTCCTTCTTTTCTTTTAATAGCGAGTCACGCCGGTCCGGTGGATCGGGTGAGGGTCCACACTCTAGGATCGTTCACAGGGAAGGGTTTTCAACTCTCAACTGATACCAATTCAAGGTTAAATTGGTGCTTTTTCATTTCAAGGTTAGCTTTAAAAGAAAACATAAAGATGTTTGAGTGAAAAGGGTTTGGTCTTAAACTAACCAAAAAGAAAGTAATGGAAATTACTTATGAAGAAAAACATTCCTTGGAGGTTTAGGTTCACAGGGGAGGTTCCTTATGCAAATACAAAGCTCTGGTCATTTGGTTCATTTCCTCGCATTAGAGAATTAACATATAGTCAATTCTCTAACTGGTGTTGTACAGAGGTATCCTTTAAATGGATTTCAGCTCTAATTCCTTCTCACTGATACAACTTGCAATGGCTCGTGCCTCTCACCTAGCATTTTCCATTCAAGGTGATCTTTAACTTTGGACTTCCCTTCTCAAGCTCGCAAGAGATAACTAATGGATGTCTCCTTGGAGTCCAAAAGCTTACCAAGTGTTGGCAATTCTAGAAAAATCCTACCTCCAAGTCACTTCCCAAAAGCTCGCAAGAGATAAACAAGTGTATCTCCATGGATGGAGATCACGTGCCTTACCAAGTGTTGGCTCAAGTGACTTGAAGGTGTTTTAAGTTAACTAAAGACATAGAAATCATAAAAGGATCACATTTTCTCTTCATTAATGATTGAAACCATAAAGCTACTAATTCATGCACTTGGAACCTTTCCCGGCTACCTTAACTCCAAGGAACTAAAAGTCTAGCCACTCATTCTCTGAGGAAACTTCCTCGGAGCTTGTTTGACTAGAAAGAAAACTAACGAGAAAACAAATATATCAAGGAAAAACAGAGCAAGTGCTCTCTAAAAATATATTTCTTCCTTTCCGATTACATACTAGATCACATAACATGATGTCTTTGTAAAGAAAATTACAAACTATATATATGAGGTTATTCACCATTTTCCTTACTTAAAGACTAAGGAATCCTATGATAGGTGGATTACAAGGAGACTTTGGGAATTTAGACAACAAATATCTAAAGCAAAATATCCTAAAATATCTCAACATGTCGGTCTGAAATATCTTAAGAAGTTGGTCGGAAATATCAAGAAGCTTCAGGATAACACCTTAGTTGTGCATGTCTGACCGGGTAGGTGCTACCAGTGGATTCGGATATGTCTGACCAAAGAAGTTGAAATGTCTTCCTCTCCTATCCGGCTATGAGATATCCGAATGTAAAATGTAGGCGCACGGAATTCTTCCCCGGGTGAACTGAACTATGCTGCACAAGGGGGACCGTCTGCGTGTGTAAGGTGTAGGGACCCCTCTCCCGGATGACACCGAGCATGCATGGCTATCCGGATCAACTCCATCCGAATTCCCCCAGCACGAAGGCGATGCAATGCTATCCGGATTCCCTCAGGTTGAAGCACACAGCACTCGTGAAATATCACACCCGGATGATAGCATATCTTGTCCAGACATCTTTTACTCCTTGCATTCCGGATTTGCTTATGGCAAAGGACATCAAAGCTTTGGTTCTTCATGTTTCTGAGCTTTTCATTGCTTTGCCATGGATTCCAAAGAACTCTCCTCAATCTCTAATTGCTTTGGTGATCAAAAAGCTATCAAAACACCAAAACTTAACACAATTTGATTAGAATTGATTGCAAGGGTCCTTAATATGTTAATTGGGTTAAAAGGTGATAACTACTACTCAAAAGTGTTTATAAGAGTTAATTAAAAGCTATGAAATAGCACTTTTTGAGTAGTAATCAAATGGTAACCTCTTGGATCTTAAATTTTGTTAGCAAAGAAATAGTTGATAGTCTCCTTTACATTGAAACTGTTTTAGAAATTTGGCAAGATCTTCATGATAAGTTTCACCAGAGCAATAGGCTACGTATTTTCCAGATCAAGAAGCATCTCATTGCTCTGAATTAGGGTCCATGGATGTGAATAGTTATTTTACCTGATTGAGGACTCTCTAGGACGAACATAAAGATTTTCAACCTTTTCCTCCTTCTTATTGTAAAGCCATGAAGTGTTGGGCAAAGTATCAACAACAAGAGTATGTGATGCAGTTTTTGATGGGGCTCAATGATTCCTATGCTCTAACTTGAGCCCATATACTCATGATGGATCCCATACCACTTATCTCAAAGGTCTTTGCATTAGTAGTACAAGAAGAAAGACAACGTACTATTACTTATGGAATTCCTTCTCTTTCGAAAATCGCTCGTGGCCAATGTAGTTTCTGCTCTAACCAAACAAAAGCGTGAGAGACCTATTTGTTCACATTATCGTGTCTAGGGGCATACCATCGACAAATGCTACAAGATACATGATTATCCCCCTGGATACAAACCTAGTTCCAAAAACAATATGAAAGCTCAAGCAAATCAAGCCACAACTGTTGTTTCCACTTATTCACCATCTCAGGCTCTAACTCCATCTCAGGTCCAACAATTGATTGCTCTTGTGAGCTCTTAGCTTCATGTGAGTGACTTTACCTCTTCTGAAGTTGCACATCCCGTTGCCTTTGTTTTCAGTGTTCATGGTATATTAGCATTTTCATCTATCTCCAATCACATCAATTTTCTCATTCTTACTAGGTGTTAAATACAGATGCTACACATCACATCTTTTGCACTTTAGAAACTTTTATTTCCTCTACTCCTGTTGCAAACTCTGTTATGATGCTTCCTAATGGTAATTTTGTTCCTATCAGTCGTGTTGGTTATGTGTCGCTCTCACCTCACATCATTCTTGACAATGTCCTATTTGTTCCTCAATTTCAATTCAACCTTGTTTCAATTAGCTCACTTACACAAAGCCACAAATATTCTGTTAATTTTCTCCATAATTCTTGCTTTATTTAGAACCTTACTTGAGGAGTATTGGGAAGGGTAGACGAGAAGGGAACCTTTATTTCTTGTAGTTTCTAACTAAACTTTAGCATTATCGGTTAGGACATCCCTCTTATGTAAAACTGAATATGATGAGTAATGAATTGAGAATTTGTTTTCAAATTTTGAGCATTCCAATCATTGTTCTATTGGTCCTTTATCTAAACAGAAACGTTTGCCTTTTATCTCTTCAAATCATTTGTCATTTGAACCATATAATTTGATACATCTTAATATTTGAGGGCCTTTTCACACAATGTCTACATAAGGTTTTTGGTATTTTCTCACCATTGTTGATGACTGTACTCATTTTACTTGGGTATACTTCCTATGTGCCAAATCTAATGTTGCAAATATCTTGCCTGGTTTTTTTACTCTAATTTTGACTCAATTTGGAGCTAAAATCAAATCTGTCCGGTCCGACAATGCTCCTAAAATCGCATTTGTAGATTTTTTTCAAACACATGGAGTCCAAGTTTTTCATTCTTATGTCGCTACTCCACAACAAAATTTTGTTGTTGAATGTAAACACTAACATATTTTGAATGTAGCTCAAGCCTTGTTTTTTCAATCCCATGTACCCCTCTGTTATTGGAATGATTGTGCTACTACTTCAGCTTATCTCATTATCAAGACACCATCTCCCATGCTTTCTAACAACACACTCTTTGAACTACTTTGGAAAAAGAAACCTTCTATTCTCATCTCAAAGTTTTCAATTGTCTTTGTTATGCTTCAACTTTAGATCGTCATCGCCACAAGTTCTCTCCTTGTGCTTCTCCTTGTATTTTTCTTGGATATCTACCTGGTTACAAGGGGTATAAGTTGCTTGATTTCGATAGTAACACCCAATTCATTTTTCGTGATGTTGTCTTCCATGAATCTGAGTACCCTTTTCACATCACACCTTCACCAAGTATAACACATGACATATTCTCTGATCGCGTTTTTCCTGCTCTTGTTTCCTCATCCTCACCAAAGATTTCTATTTCTTCTACTTCCCCATCACAACTAACTGATTCCATTTCTTCTCGTACTCGTATTCGTTACCCTCCTTATTATCTTCAGGATTATCATTGTTATTCCACCATAGTTGAGTCATCTTCTACTTCTCATCCCTTATCTCAAGTACTTAGTTACCACAATTTGTTCTCCACACACAACACCTTTATCTATGCTCTTTCTTCCCATATTGAACCCACAAGTTATTCTCAAGTTACGAACATTATGGAATGGCAGACTGTTATGGCTGATGACTTGCGAGCTATAGAGAGTAACAAAACTTGGTATGTGGTCTCTTTTCCTTGTGGTAAGCACCTAGTTGGTTGTAAATGGGTGTACAAAATCAAATTCCTTGTTAATGGTTCCATATAGCATTATAAGGCTTGATTAGTTGTGAAAGGCTATACTCAACAAGGAGTAGATTACTTGGACACTTTCTCCCTAGTTGCCAAGCTAGTTGCCAAGCTTGACTACGATTCATGGTTGGTCTCTCTCTCAACTCGATGTTAATAATGCCTTTTTACATGATGACCTACACAAGGAAGTTTGTATCTCTCTTCCTCTTGGTTATCACCATGAGGGGGAGGCTTTACCTCTAAATGTTGTTTATCATTTACACAAACCACTATATGGTCTAAAACAAGCACCCTGGTAGTGATTTTCCAAGTTTTTTTTACATACTCCTTGCCACAGGTTTTAGGCAATCTGTCTCTAACAGTTCATTATTCATCAAGAAGGTTGGCTCATCTTTTTTGGCTTTGCACATGTACATTGATGGCATTGTCCTTGCCAATAGCTATCAACAAGAAGTGGACAGTTTAAAGGTTTTTTTGGATAAACATGTTAAACTCAAAGACATGGGAAATCTAAAATACTTCTTGGGTCTTGAAATTTCCAGGTCTTCTAAAGGAATTTTAGTTAGTTAGCATCACTATGCTCTGGAACTTTTATCTAACGCTGGATATCTTGGATGCAAAACTCGAAAGACTCAAATGGATCCGAACTTGAAGCTTTCTCAAGAATATGGTGATTTGCTTGATTATCCTTTTAGGTACAAAAGGATGAGTGGAAAGCTTTTGCATCTTACAATCACCAAACCAGATTTATCTTATTTAGTGAATTGTTTAAATCAGTTCCTAGCTAATCCTCTAGTTCCTCACCTTCAAGTTCCTTATCATGTTATAAAGTATATCAAGTCAACAGTTGGCCAAGGCTCATTTTTCAGCATAGTGTCGCATGTTCAGCTCAAAGCTTTTGCTTATGTGGATTGGGTTGATTAGCTGAACACGCATTGATCAATTAATGGCTTCTGATTTTTTATAAGAGATTCTCTAGTTTCCTAGAAATCCAAGAAACAACATACCATATCACGCTCTTCTATCGAAGCAAAATATCAATCCATGGCTAACGTTACTTATGAGTTAATGTGGTTGCTATCTCTACTCAAGGATATGTATATTGAACACCCTCAACCAGCCTTGTTGTTCTATGATAATCAAGTAGCATTACACATTGAAGCAAATCCTGTGTTTCATGAGCACACGAAGCATATTGAGATAGAATGTCATCTAGTGCACGAACAAATTCAAAAGGGCATTCTAAAGACACTTCACACACCATCTTAGCATCAAGTTGCAGACTTGCTTACAAAGGCCCTTTTCCCAGCTCAGTTTGCTCGCCTATTAAGCAAGATGGGAGTTCACAACATACACTCTCCATTTTGAGGAGTATTAAGATAGTTTACTTTACTAATTAGAGTTGATCAGTTATATTTTAGTTGTTTCGGTTATGAGGGATGAGTTGGCATTAGTTACACCATTTTCACATTTTGTTCTCTTTATCTCCAACCTCCCATATATTCTCTCTATAGCTCATTTGAGTAAATAACAAGAAAATAAAACTTCTATGGTCTTCTCTTGTGATACTATTAATCTGAAACAATTTTAATACCATCCCTGGGATTTAGCAACATCAACAACATCAACATCAACAATTGTTCTGAAACAATTTTAATATCATACCTGGGAGTTTGCAACATTAAGAACTTCTACTATGGCTTTTAATTTTTGTATTTTATGGAAATTATGCTCAACTATTGTCAATTATCTTATCTAATTAATTTTTATCATGGAAATGCCCAAAATTCATGTGCAATAGTCTAATAATTAAGCATACCTTTTCATTTTTGAAGATGGTGCTTGACAAAAGGTAAAATGAAATGCAACCCAATGGCCTAAGTTGCAGCCTAGTCAAAGTCATTTGATGATTTAAATACTTTTGAAAATGATTTTAAGGGAAGCAAAAGGGACCAACTGATTTTTTAAATCCCAATCAATATACATGAAATGAGGATTTTTTATTTTCTAACTTAAAGGGATTTGAAAAAAAAAAAAGAAAGAAAAAGTGAACTTGGATCCCCTTTTTGGCTTTCTTTCATTTGGATCTAGGAGCCAAACTTATGATGGAAAAAAAAAAATTTTGAAAAAAAAAGCAACAATATTTATTTAACTCAAGATGTTAATTTCTAAAAAAGCAGTCATTCAAAGATAAATGACCAACAATATGAATTTTAACTAAATCGCAAACAGTAAACATGTTAACTTAATGTATTAACAAAGAGACTAAATATTAGACAAATTAACAATGTTGTCCAAATCAAATAATCAAACTTCATATATTAACAAGGAAACTAAATATAAAAAAAATTAACAATGCTTCAAAATCAAATAATCAAACTTCAAGTATTAACAAGGAGATTAAATATTAGACAACTTAACAATGCTTTCAAAATCAAATAATCAAACTTTATATTTTGACAAGGAAACTAAATCCTAAGAATTAATAGTATGAAATATAAGCCAACACCAAAAATAACACGTAATAACTAGAAAACTAAAATCCTAAGAATTTTCTAAACTTTCAAAAATAAAAGACAAGACTTTTAATAGCATCGAAAATAATCTAATGACATGAAACTAAAAACAAGAAACAAATTATCAAACTTTGAAGACATGACATGGATTTACTTCTTAGTTGACTTCAACTGAATTAAAAACAAACTTCAAAATGCAAACTTTATCACATGAAACAACTAATCTAACGAACTAAAATTATAAAAGCTTCTAAACTAAGTAAAATGAATTGAACTAAATCTACATAAACCTAAAAAGACATGAACTTGCATATATTGAATCAATCTTTATTAATGCACTAAAATAATAAGATTATTTAAAACAAATAGATGAATTAAATTAAACTAAAACAAAACAAATTTGAACACATGGAATTAATTAAACTAAGGAACTAGAAATTGTGAAGACAACCAAACTAAACAAATGGATTAGTAGTAAATCTTAAACAGCACTAAAGGTACGAACTTGATCACATGAATTCACTAAACCAAAAAAATAAAAATAAAATTGTAAAACTATAACTAAGCAAGATGGATTAAAACTAGGTCAAAACAAAATTAAATGATGAACTTTAACACTCGGAAACCAATAGATGAATAAACTGAAATAATAAAAACAACTAATCTAAACAAAATGAATTGAAACTCAACTTAAATAACATAAAAAGGAGCGTATGGAATTAATTAAAGTAAAGAATTAAAACTACAAGACTATGACTAAACAAAATGGATTAAAAGTAAACCAAACAAAATCATATTTTTCCAAATTGACATTATGAATCAAAATTAAATTAGGCAAAATTCAAACTTTTAAAATTAGCCCATTGGATCAAAATGAAACCAAACACAATGCCAACTTTCAAACCAAAACCATGAATCTCAACAAAACAAAGTTTTAATTTTCAAACTAACATAATGCTAACCTTTCAATGGAGCGCCCTCCACTCTTTTTATGGTCTGTGCATGCAAGTTGCTCAACCAAAAAAATCAAACCAAGTACGGCTATCCCTCACCCAGAAGTGCTACCGTAGAGGCTCTACTGGTGCGTGTGTGGGCTGCACAATGGAATTTGTGGAGGCACATCAAAAAATTTCCAAAAGTGGTTGTTGCTTATTCTTATATGGTTGTGTGACTGCCTTATGCGTGCATGGCAACCTTGTTGTGTGGCCCACTTAAGCCCGTGTACCTTTTATCTTGTATGGCGGCTGGTAGTGGAGAATTCCTAAGGTAGGCTGTGTGTTTTCCCCACCCAAAGACGTGAATCTCTCTCCAAAAAAAAAAAAAAAACCCCCGCCCTGAAGACGTGAATTTTCCTCTCCCAAGAATTCTAGTTTATGGTGTTGTCATTTGAAGTGGTAGATTGTCACTTTCCAATGGTGGTTCTCTCTCTCTCTCTCTCTCTCTCTCCAAAACCACCAACCTATATCTTCCATGGCAATTGGCAACCATCCTATCCTGGAGTAGTCCTCCCCTTTTCTGATAAACCATCTGATTTTAAAAAATTTAAAAGTTGTCCTCTCCATTTTAAAAACAAATTCTAATTTTCCAATAAATAAAAAACTAAATCTCCTTTTTAAAAAAAAAAAAAAAAAATCGATGTCAACCCTTTCTTTTCCATGGGTTAGTTTCCTTGCAAAAGAATCAAATTTGTTAAATTAATTAATTGAATGAATAAATAAATAAATTAGAAAAACAATAAAACAATAATAAATAAATAAGTTAATTAAAAATAAATAAATTATAACAAATAAAATAAACAAGTGATTGATAATAATAAAAATAAAAATAAATAAATAGATAAAAATGAGCCACACAAGCCATGAAACCATGCAAATCATACAAGTCATGTAAAGAATGCCTAAAAGGTGACCTAAGTGTGTTTAAGGTGGGCCTCGTTGACCCTAAGTATGCCTAGATAAACCTAGGTGAATCTAAGTGGGCCTAAATGGGCCTAGGTGAGCTAGGTGAACCTAGATAGGCATAAGGTGGGTCTAGGTGGGCCTAAGTGGGCCTAGGGTGTCTAAATGGGCCTAAGGTGGTGTCTAATGGGCCAAGTGTGCCTAAGTGAGCCAAAGTGAACCTATATGGGCCTAAGGTAGTATCTAATGGGACAAGTGGGCCTAAGTGGGCCGAAGTGAACCTTGATGGGCCTAAGGTGATGTCTAATGAGACAAGTGTGCCTAACTATGCTATCTTAAAAGTGTATCTAAATGAACTATCCTAAAAAAAAAAAAAAAAAAAAAAAAAAAAAAAAAAAAAAAAAATCCTAGGTCTAACTAGGGGCTGCCAAGGGTCACAATGAGGGGCCAGATAAATCCCTCGACCAGAGTCTCCAAGGTGGATCGAAAGATAAGTTGTACGAGTAGCGTGAGCTACCAAGGAACTACTATGGAATACTGAAAAATCACCTAATAGGGCATGTGTTAAGGGGACAAAATGGAGGATTTACAATATCTCATTGGATATGCTACCTTAGAATATCATGTTCATAGGATATGTACATCCAAGGATGTCATATCTCATTGGAAATCTTATCCTAGGATATGTATTTCCTATCCAATAGGATATGATTTCCTAGTGTATATATATATCTTATTCTATCTTATCCAGCCAACCAAGCATAGCCTTTATGGAAGAACCAATAGTTCATTACTAGAGTAATGACATACATGCATTTGCAACAACCAAACAAACCCTATCCAAATGTTTGGTTGTCGTGAAAATTGGTTTTTTTCTTTTTTTTAAGTAAAGTTCTTATTACATTACAAAGGGAAAGTGAAAGAGGAAAGGTATAGGGCTTGTGGAGGTACGTACCTTAAGATGGCTTCATCAATTATAGTAGGAGAAATCACAACCCGTGGAAAGAGCAAACCATGGCCCTTTCTCTATTTTGAATTAGTAGAAAGAAAAATGACTTGTGAAGAGCAAACTATATAGTCCACTTTTCTTTATTGAATTTTTAGTGTGAGAAAATAATAGGATGTTTTGTTCAAAATGAAGTTATAGACTGTGTTATTATAGTAGAGTGGTTTGAAATAGACTAAACTTATTGGGATTGAACCCCTAAAAGCAAGACATGATGTAACAAGTTAGACTTAACTATCCCCTTGCTATCTCTTTGGCGTATTGACATTGATTTGAGCATTCAACCCATGTCTCTTACATTTTACATGAGTGCATTAGGAGTTGCACAGAAGATACAAGTCATGGGTTCCTTGTAAGTAGATAATTTGTTCATAGTTGGTTCATGGATTTGGGCAATCTAGTAGAGACTATAGTGCACCACCTTCTAATTGGAGGGATGGCTTATCTTCGCCATCAGGATGGGTTTCCCATGGTGAGTTCACTAATGTATGTGATGCACGTTGGTTAGGACGTACGGTGAATCATGACGCAAGGCTATCAATTGTCATGATTTACCAAGCTACTATACTGCATGGACTCTCAACTTTGAGAGCATATTGAGCATGTGTCAAAATCAATAGGAGGCTTTGACCTATGGGTGAGACCTTAAAGTGGTCATATATTTGTATGGATTGGGTCACTATTGATGAATGTTGGTGGCAATAGGTATTCTCAATAGAGGCACCATGATATCTCATGGGATTGAGACAGTGTGTCTCCTTGGGTGATCCGAAGGACATGTGATCATGAAATTTATGGCCATAGTAATTCCTTTAGTGGAATTTGACATATGCTCCTTGGACCTAGAGTATGTCATTTGATCACAAGTGTAATCTATAACTCAAGGATTTAAAATGTAATCTTGATAGGTGATAGTACTACCTTGTTAAATTATGAACACCAATTCATGGAGAGTCGACATGCAATGGATAGTAGGTCGCAGACCTGAGCACTTTGTGTCTCGTTGTAATATACATAAGGTATTGGAGTGTAGTTAATTCTCTATAGTGGGATGTTGAGTCAATTTCAGAATTTGATTCTGAGGAAGCCAATACTCCTATGGGTCCCAATGGTCTCCGCTCTGAGCTCATATTCCTTGTTGGTACGACTTATGAGGGTTGAATGGGTTTTTAGTTCACTTTTGTGCATAAGGACATTTTGATAATTATGCAAGGTTGCATAAGGATAAATGAGTGGTATCTTTAAACTAGGCTAATTGATTAATTAGGCCTTGTATGATTAATTAATCAATTAGCAACCTTTTTAGGCTAGATTAAGTGACTCAAGCCCATGATAGGCTTAAGTCACTTAAGCCTAGTAGGAAACCGATAAATACCCCTTTAAGGGTTAAGGTTTCCAAGTCTTACCATTCTCCCCTTCAATTTAGAAAGAGAACCCTAGCTTCCATCCTTGAGATCTCCACCATCTCAATGCCTAGACACAAGGAATAGTCATCAAGCGAAAGATCATGGTGTTTATGAGATCCATTACGACCTTGGAGTTATCTACATCAATTGGAATTGAGCCGAGAACATCTGGATCAAAGGTTGATGACTTGCATAATTTAGTATAATTTATCACTTCTCCCGGTTTAAACTTTAGTCTAATTTTATTTATTTTAGTTGATTTTAAGCTTCATTGTTGTTATTTAAATTTTATTTCAGATTTGAAGAAAATGAAGATTTCATCGGTGCTATTTAAGAGATAAAGATCAAGTCAATATATATATATAATTGGCATTTTGAAATATGAAAAAGGATTCACGCATGGATTGACACAATTATTTTTTTGCCTTTTGGAGCAAGACCCATCATCATTTCTAAGAGAAAATTAGATTGACATAAGACATGTTGACTTGGTAAAAGGAAACAAATATGGTTTTTTTTATGGAAGTTTGACTTTGTAAAAAGATGGAAAGGTGATGGTATTACGCTGGGCTCTTGTTTTACAAAAAAAAAAAAAAAATCTCTTGGACGTGGGAAAAGGCGTGAGATATTCAGATCGGTTTTTTTTTTTTTTTTTCTGGGTGAGTTCCATGCATTGGATGACACAAGAGGGGATGACGAAGAATTTTTTTTTCTTTCTTTCGTTTTAGACGCTGCAGTTGAGAGATTGAAAGAGACTTCAAGAAACATTGAAGAATGATGTTGTGTGATTGCGATGAGCATTTTTTTTTTTTTAGTGTTCATTTCTCTTCCATTATTCTCATAGAAATTATGGTGAGTTCTTTTATGTTGAATTTAATTTTTAGCATGAACTAAATTTTCTTTATTCTAGGAAAATGATGTAATCTAGTTCTGAACTATGCTTGATTTTCTATACTAATTTGAAGTAATTTTTTATGTTTATCTGATTTATTCTAAGCTTATTGCTTCTAATTAACTGGCCATTAATTAGATGATTTTGATCTTATGATTTGCTATCAAAAGAGGGAATTGTAGGATAGATCTTGGATATTTCGACATGGGTAAATATAGAGATTGAAAGACTTGTATGAACCTATGTAGTATTAAAATCGTTGGTCTTCTTAATGCTTTCTTGCTTTATTAATTTGCATACTCTTGTGTAAAATGATGAACAAGAATATTTCCAATTGACTGTCGAAAGAGGCTTTTGGTTGAATTTGGGGATTTGCTAACAAACAAAGAGAATTAATTTCAATTAGTTAGATGAGTAAAGCATAGTGAGGGACTAGGTGAAATCGATTTCCTAGAAGTTTTCCTTCCCATAGATATTGATCTTCGAACAATATCTTTCTTTCCCTGTGCGTATTTTTTAAAAAAATTGATTATATTTAAAATTGCAATTACAAAAATCTTAGTGACTTCTCTAGATAAAATCAAGATTAGTATAATTTTGGTATTTGTCAAAAGTAAGTTACCAATCCCTAAGGACGATACTCTTCTCATCACTTTACCATAAAACTACGATACTTGCACTTGCAGTTTTGCACCGATCAAAGGTAAGTGGCTTTATTCTTTAGATTTATGTTTTCTATGGTATTCATATTTTTTTCTAATACTTGTTTATCCACTAGATAGATTTAGAGAGCCTATGATAGATTTGCATGCACCCTACACGATCCAAGGCATGGGAACAAAGTAATCTAGGTTCTTAATATTCCTTTGGAATATTGACATTGATTTGAGCATTCAATCCATGTCTCTTACATTGTATATGACTTGTGTGCATTAGGAGTTACACAAAAGATACAAGTAATGGGTTCCTTGTAAGTAGATAAGTTGTTCACAGTCGGTTCGTGGATTTGGGCAATCCAATAGAGACTATAGTGCATCACTTTCTAATTAGAGAGATGGCTTGTCTTGGTCGTTGAGATGGGTTTCCCATGGTAAGTGCACTAGTGTATGTGATGCACACTAAATAAGACCTACAATGAATTAGGACGCAAGGCTATCAATTGTCATGATTCACCAAGCTACTATACTATATGGACTCTCAACCTTAAGAGGATATTAAGTCTATGCCAAAATCAATAGGAGACTTTGACCTATGGGTAAGATCCTAAAATGGTCATATATCCCTATGGATTGGGTTACTATTGATGGAGGTTGATGGCAACGGGTATTCTCAATAGAGGTACCATGATATCTCATGGGATTAAGATAGTGTGTCCCCTTGGGTGATCCAAAGGACATGTGATCATGAAATCTATGGTCAAAGTAATTCCTTTAGTAGAATTTGACATATGCTTCTTGGAGCTAGAGTATGTCATTTGATCACATAATAAGTGGGATCTATAACTCAAGTATTTGAGAGGTAATCATGATAGGTGATAACACTACCTTGTTAGATTGCGAATATTAGTTCATAAAGAGCCTGCATGCAGTGGATAGTAGGTCACGAACCCAAGTACATGATGTCACGTTGTTATTTACATAGGATACTGAAGTTTAGTTGATTCTTTGTAGTGAGATGTTGAAGCAACTTCAAAATTGGATTCTAAGGGAGCCAGTACACCAATAGGTCCCAAAGGTCACCCCTCTAAGCTGATATACCTTGTTGGCGTGAATTATGAGGGATGAATTGGCTCTAGGTTCAGTTTTGTGCATAAGGGCATTTTGGTAATTACATAAGGTTGCATTGGAGTAAATGAGCAAGGTCTCTGAATTGAGCTAATTGATTAATTTGTAGGCCCTATTAAGTTAATCAATCAATTATGAACATTTTGGGATAGATTAACGAACCTAAGCCCATGTGGGCTCAAGTCACTTAAGCCTAGTTAGGAACCCTATAAATACCCTTAGGGGTTAGGGTTTTCATAACTTTTGTCTTCCACCATCCAGAAAGATAGAGAGCCATAACCTCCACCCTCCTTTCTTCCTCACCGGAAGTGTATCAAGAACAAGGTTGAGTCATTAGGCGGAAGATCATGGGTTTACAAGACTTCCAATGACTTTAACATTGTCTTTAACACTTGGAATTTAAGGTTTGGGAACATCCAAACCTAAAGGTTAATGCTTTAATCCTAAAAGATCAATTTTCTATAATAAAAAATGGTATTAATTTCTATTCTTAGATCTAAGATGCTAATAGAACTAGCTTTAGGAATTTTTATGAAAATGAAATTCAAAGAAAACATTAGTTAAAACTCTTATTTTCGAAGACAACAATAGAAACCATTCACTTAGGAAGAAAACCCACCTTTGATCTTTAATATTCTAAAACAAAAATTGTAAACAAATTTCAAAACTTTGAATCATGCCCACCAAAATGTAGAACTCATTTCGTCAAAAACTCTTATACATGAACATACACCCTATTTCCTTAAGGATCAACCTTTATACTTAACAACACATAAACGAGACCAACATGTTTCACCTAAAACTCCTTTATATTAGAAATCAACAATACTCACTTAGTGTTTGACAAATTTCCCATTGTGTGAGTAGATAGCCATCACCAAGTCTTTGAGTCTAAGTTGGGTTGAGGGTTTTCGGGTTTAAGGAGACAAGGGTGTGGAGAGCCTTGGTGCCATTGTTTAAGAAGACAAGCATTTAAAGCCAGAAGTTTTGGAGAAATAAAGTACCAAGTTTGGATGGGTGAATGAAAGTCTTAGTATATATATTAATATTAATTGTGACATATATTTAATCGGGCCTACCTTAATATAAATAATCTTAAGTCGGCATCTAAATTTCATATAAACGTATAATTTACCTTCACATATAATGATTCATCCCAAAGTGCTTCTGTGCCATTTGATTCTGGCTCAGACGGGTGCCATCAACAAAATTTATAAACCTATTTCACCATACACTAGGGTACCATAGCTAGCATAATATAGTGGCTCTAGGATCGTCCACAAGGATGGGTTTTCATGGTACAATTGATATTAGTTAAGGTATTGAAATGGTGTTTTTTCTTTTTAAAGTTAGCTTTAAAAGAAAATGTAATTTTGTGGGTGGAAAAGGTTGGTTTTAAGTTACCCAAAAATAGTAACTGAAATTAATTACAAAGAAAAGGGTTTCTTGGAGTTTTAGGTCACTAGGTTCAGGTTCCTTAGGCAAATGGGGAGATTCCGGATCTTTTTCTCGCGTTGGGGACAATAACATAAAGGATGGTTATCTCCCGAACCAGATTTACATTTAGCAATTAGGATTTGATCTAAACGGGTTCCTAAAAACTGTAGTTGCTTCCCATTAATGGCTTCAAACACCATAGACCTCTCACTGTGAATCATCTTCCAATGGATCGTAAATGATAACTAATAGACATCCATGGATCAAGCAATAAGCATCTATGGAGCCCGAAAAGCTTACCAAGTATTGGCCAATCAAGGTAACCCTAACCATGGACTAAAAACCATTAACGGGTAACAACTCTCCTCATTTAAAGCAAGAAAAACTCCCACCTTTGCACTCAGCTCCTTCACCTAGCTTCCATCACTCCAAGAAACGTAAAGCCTAGCCACTCATCCCCTGAGAAATCATCATCAGAGGTTGTTTGGCTAGATAGAAAAGTGAAAACAAAATTTAAAAAGAAATTCAGAGCAAAAGCTCTGTATATTTCTTAGTACCGACATTTTTCAAGTGTTTAATGAAAAACATATATGATAATATCACACATATCTCTCCTTATATATCTCTGCTACCTAAAAGACATATAAAAAGATATATAAGAAAATATCTAGATTGATTACAAGGAGAAACTAGGAAATTACACAAAATATCTTAAGATAAAAATCTAATGGAGTCGGTGCACAAATATTTGGAGATTACATAGGAAGGTTTTGCATGGTATTCGAAATTCCTTCATGGCTGAATCTTGGTTTAGCATGGTGTGAGAAATTTCGCATAGGGTGCGAAATTTCTTTCACTTATTCATGCTCTCTGTTCTGCAACTATTGAAGCTCCTCTTGATTTCGCATAGCCATGCGAAATTGCTGGTTACTAGATTTCTTCTCTAATTCTCTTCCTTGCATACTTAATTGGCTTGGCAAATGGCTATGAAGCTCCCAAGCTTGGATTCTTCATGTAATTGAGCTTCAACTTGCTTTTCCATGGACTACACAAAGTTCTCCCTCATTCTTAGCTTGTTTTAATAATAAAAAGGCTACCAAAAACACCAAAACTTCCCAAAAACTTATTAATAACACTTGCAAGGGTCCTTAATGTGCCAATTGAGTTAAAAGGTATTAACTACTACTCAAAAGTGTTTAAAACAGTTAATTTCAAGCTATAAAAGAGCACTTTTTAAGTAGTAATCACTCCCCCCCAACTGACATATTGCTAGTCCCTTAGTAATGAAGGAGAGATAAAGAAAAATAGACAGTAAAATAATTTACAAAATCATGCTGATCACTCCAAAAAATTCTCAAGTGGCATGATACCGATTATACTCTCTCATGGAACATTAAGGAGGCAAAACCCAACCTTCAACAAGAGTCATCAAATATCTTGCCTAATGACAAATTATAAAGAGTAGTCATTTTGCAAATTTAAGCATCAAAAGAATTCCCACTCCCAAAGGTCCAATCCTTATTTTTCCACAATAATCTAAGTGTTAAGCTTATTAGTTTCTGATTATAGTATGTTGGACTATTCTCTCCCCCCAACCTAGTTCTTTCTCAAACCTTAGCAACCTGACCAACCTCCAATAGGCTAAAAACGCAGCTTTTTTATTTCACAATTTTTTTCATTGTAGGTGTGCAATGCTAAGGTTATTGTTTCCTAAAATGTCCATGTAACAGGGATCCATCGATGACTCCTAACCAATCAAGGTTTAGGGCATCAAGCTTTAAGGATCTTTCGACCACTAACTCCTCATATTTCACCCCGAACTTTTAAGATTGAAATTCAATACCCAAGCACCTACAATATGTTAAACTCCACCTATTCACCCTTGTAACAAGCATTGAGGTCGGTGACTCCCAACCAATAAAGGTTTAGGGCACCGAGTTTTAAAGACTTTCGCCATATACCCCTCGAACCTTGCTCGGGTTTCAAGGCAAGCATAACACTTTGTTCTTTCTTATTTATTTATTTTTTCAAAGGCTATTTGGCCTTTTATAAGGTGTCCCAACACTATTAAAACGAGGTCAAAGGTACCAAGTCAAAATTTTCCTATGTTCAAGGGTGAGATAGTTTTTCATCTTATAAACGGAACCTAATGTGTACAGTGTGTGGTAAGATTAAATTGGAAGAAATAAGGTTAAATTCAATAGGAGTTTCAATAATTCATCAACCTCAATACGCATAATACAAACTCTAAGATTCAAGTAAAAAGGTAAGAATTCAATTTCTCCCATTTCATTTTGAGAATTTTTCCTTAATAATCATGGAGAGTAGAGTAAAAACTTTTAAAATTAAGCAAAAATTTTAAAATTAGGCAAAAAGCACTAAATTAACAAAATAACCTAACAAAATTAACAAAACTTCCTTCTTCAACTCTCCTCCCAACCAAGATCAACATTGCCCTCAATGTGTCAAGAGCAATTGAAAATAAAGGGAGGAAGTGGTACCTCATAAGTAAAATGGAGTCTGAGTAGTATAGGAGAAACCACATGAGTCAAAAAACAAAAAGGTAATGAGTAGAGTAAAAATAAAAATGCCAAGTATAATAAAAAAGTGATGTCTATATATTAATCTGAAAAAGTACAATATTTGATATGATCAATCAATACATCCAATCCCAGTTTATAAAGCATCAAAACAAGGACGAATCTCTAACAATATAATATGGAAATACAATAAGATAAAGAGATGTCCTATGATCAAGAAGTGGGAGCCTCAGATGGAGATGATGCATCCTCAGGCGTAGTTGTGACTGTGGGAGGCTCATCCTGAGGTAGTGGAATCTGCGGCCCTATTGGTGTAGTGCCCTCAACTGGAGCTATAGGCGTTGAGGATTGATTACTACTCAAAAAGTGTTATTTCATAACTTATAATAAACTCTTTTAAACACTTTTGAGTAGTAGTTATCACCTTTTAACCCAATTAACATATTAAGGACTCTTGCAATCAATTCTAATCAAATTGTGTTAAGTTTTGGTGTTTTGATAGCTTTTTTATCACCAAAGCAATCGGAGATTAAGGAGAGTTCTTTGGAATCCTTGGCAAAGCAATGGAAAGCTCAGAAACATGTAGAACCGAAGCTTTGAAGTCCTTTGCCATAAGCAAATCCGGAATGCAAGGAGTAAAAGATGTCCGGACAGGATGGTGGCGGAAGTCAATGATCCGGACAACATATCCGGATAGGATATGCTATCGTCCGGGTGTGATGTTCACGAGTGTCGTGTGCTTCTCCCTGAGGGAGTCCGGATAGGAGAGCGCGCCACATGTCCGCTTGGGGAATCCGGATGGAGTTGATCCGGATAGCCTTGTGCGCTCCATGTCATCCAGGAAAGGGGTCCCTACACCTTGCACATGCAGACGGTCCTCCTTGCGCACATAGCTCATTCCACCCGGGGAAGAATTCTATCCGGCCGACTTTCCACATTCTCCGGATATTTCATATCCGGAATTCCGTGCGCCGACATTTCATATCCGGAATTCCATGTGCCGACATTTTACATCCGGATATCTCACAGCCGGATGGGAGAGGAGGACATTTCAACTTCTCTGGATAGACATATCTGGACCTTCTGATAACGGTTACCCGCAGAGTTTTTCTCTAGGTATACAGTGCAGCGGTGTTCTCCTGAAGCTTCCTGATATTTCCGACCGACATTTTGAGATATTTTGGGATATTTTGCTTTAGATATTTGTTGTCTAAATCCCAAAAGTCTCCTTGTAATCATAGGATTCCTTAGTCTTTAAGCAAGGAAAAGGGTGAATAACCTCATATATATAGTTTGTAATTTTCTTTACAAAGATGAATTATGTAATCGACAGAAGACAGAAATATATTTCATAGAGCACTTGCTCTGTTTTTCCTTCATATAATTGTTTTCTCATTAGTTTTCTTACTAGCCAAACAAGCTCTGAGGGAGTTTCCTCAGAGAATGAGTGGCTAGACTTTTAGTTCCTTGGAGTTAAGGTTGCCGGGAAAGGTTCCAAGTGCAAGAATTTATAGCTTTGTGGTTTCAACCATTAATGAAAAGAAAGTGTGATCCTTTAATGATTTCTATGTTTTTAGTTAACTTAAAACACCTTCAATTCACTTGAGCTAACACTTGGTAAGGCACGTGATCTCCGTCCATGGAGATGCACTTGTTTATCTCTTGCGAGCTTTTGGGAAGTGACTTGGAGGTAGGATTTTCTAGAATTGCCAACACTTGGTAAGCTTTTGGACTCCAATGAGGCATCCATTAGTTATCTCTTGCGAGCTTGAGAAGGGGAGTCCAAAGTTAAAGATCACCTTGAATGGAAAATGCTAGGTGAGAGGCACGAGCCATTGCAAGTTGCATCAATGAGAGGGAATTAGAGCTGAAATCCATATAAAGGATACATCTGTACAGCACCGGTTAGAGAATTGACTATATGTTAATTCTCTAATGCGAGGAAATGAACCAAATGACCAGAGCTCTGTTTTTGCATAAGGAACCTCCCCTGTAAACCTAAACCTCCAAGGAATGTTTTTCTTCATAAGTAATTTCCATTACTTTCTTTTTAGTTAGCTTTAAACAAAACCTCATTTAAACAAAGTTTGTGTTTTATTTCTTAAGCTAACCTTGAAATGAAAAAGCACCAATTTACTTTGAATTGGTATCAGTTGTGAGTTGAAAACCCTTCCCAGTGAACGATCCTAGAGCCACTATGCTATATTAGCTAGGCTATCCTAATGCATGGTGATATAGGTTATAAATTTTGTTGATTACTCTCTCAATCAAAGAGCACTAGCTGGACATGAATCAGCTGAGACACCAATTGGGAACGAATCAAATGGCACCATTGCTGGGGAAGGTGCCAACTTCATAGTGATATTATTTCAGGGTACTTGTGGTTTTCATCACAAGTTTGGTGAATTTTCCTTCATTTTACTAACTCTTTAAGTTGTTCCTTTTACTTGTTTATATTTTAGCATAACTTTTAATTTAGTTTTAGTTAAGCAAACTCTTTTTGGTAGTTTTGTTTTTGTTTTTGTTTTCCTTTGTTTTCATTTTTTTGTTACAGTTGATACTAGTTGTGTATGCCAAAGTGGATACGAGATTGTGGAGGAAGGCTTGTTAAACTTGAAACACCTCATAACAAGGAGTTGGAAGTAATCTTGAACATCATTGAAACTACACCTGAGGATCAGTATAGTCACCATGATCATCAGGACAATCCCAATGAATTCAGATCAATGAGGGACTGTATGCATCCACCTCGTATGAGTGCACCATCATGTATAGTACCCCCTATAGAGTAGCTAGTGATCAGACCCCATATTGTGCCACTTTTGCCAACTTTCCATGGAATGGAAAGTGAGAATCCTTATGCCCATATCAAGGAATTTGAAGATGTTTGTAATACATTCCGAGATGGAGGAGCTTCTATCGACCTGATGAGACTTAAATTATTTCCTTTTACTTTAAAGGATAAGGTCAAGATTTAGCTTAATTCTTTAAGGCCGAGGAGTATCCGCACTTGGACTGATTTACAAGCTGAATTCCTCAAGAAGTTTTTTCCTACTCACAGAACAAATAGCTTGAAAAGGCAAATTTCAAATTTCTCAGCTAAAGAGAATGAGAAATTCTATGAGTGTTGGGAAAGATACATGGAAGCCATTAATGCTTGTCCTCACCATGGCTTTGATACATGGCTGTTGGTGAGTTATTTTTATGATGGGATGTCTTCCTCAATGAAGCAACTCCTCGAAACAATGTGTGGAGGGGATTTCATGAGTAAGAATCCTGAGGAAGCTATGGATTTCTTGAGTTATGTAGTTGAAGTCTCAAGGGGATGGGATGAACCGCACAGAGGAGAAGTGGGAAAGATGAAGTCTCAACCAAATGCTCTTCATGCTAAGGCTGGGATGTACACCTTGAATGAAGATGTTGATATGAAAGCAAAATTTGCAGCTATGACAAGAAGAGTGGAGGAGCTAGAACTGAAAAAGATGCATGAAGTGCAAGCTATTGTTGAAACACTAGTGCAAGTAAAGCCATGTTCTATTTGTCAATCTTATGAACACTTGGTGGAGGAGTGCCCTTCAATTCCAGTTGCTAGAGAAATGTATGAAGAACAAGCAAATGTCATTGGACAATTCAAGCCCAATAGCAATGCTTCGTATGGCAATACTTACAACTCAAGTTGGAGGAATCATCCAAATTTTTCATGGAAGCCAAGAGCACCTCAGTACCAATAGTTGGCTCAACCATCCCAACAAGCTTCAAGTGTGGAACAAGCAATAGTGAATCTCAACAAGGTTGTGGGAGATTTTTTGGAGAACAGAAATCCATCAATGCTCAGCTCAGTCAAAGAATTGATAGTGTAGAGAGTTCATTGAACAAAAGGATTGATGGGCTGCAAAATGACTTATCTCATAAGATAGATAATCTCCAATACTCAATCTCAAGGCTCACTAATTTGAACACAGTGCAAGAGAAAGGTAGATTTCCTTCTCAACCTCACCAAAACCCCAAGGGTATCCACGAAGTGGAAACTCATGAGGGAGAATCTTCATAGGTGAGAGATGTTAAAGCCTTGATCACTCTAAGGAGTGGTAAAAAGGTTGAGTCACCAATACCCAAGCCATATGTTGAAGAGAAGGAAGAAGAAGAGATAAAGAAGAGGGAATAAATGAAAGGAAAGAAGAAAGATATCAGTGAAGAGAAGGAGGACCATGATTCAACAGTGAATGCAAATCCGGAGAAAGAGCTTATTAAGGAAGAATTGATGAAGAAATGCTCATCTCCTCCTTTTCCTCAAGTTTTACATGGGAAAAGGGGGATAAAAAATGCATCAGAAATCCTTGAAGTATTGAGGCAAGTGAAGGTCAACATTCCATTGCTGGACATGATTAAGCAAGTTCCATCATATGCAAAGTTCCTAAAGGACCTGTGTACTATCAAAAGAGGGTTGAATGTGAATAAGAAAGCCTTCTTGACTGAACAAGTGAGTGTCATCATACAATGCAAATCTCCTTTGAAGTACAAAGATCCGAGATGTCCTACTATTTCAGTTATGATTGGAGGAAAGGTAGTGGAAAAAGCTTTGTTAGATTTGGGAGCAAGTGTGAATTTGTTGTCATACTCTATTTATAAGCAATTGGGACTTGGTGAATTAAAGCCAACATCAATCACCCTATCTTTAGCTGATAGGTCAGTGAAAATTCCAAGGGGGATAATTGAGGATGTTTTAGTTCAAGTTGATAATTTCTACTATCCAGTAGATTTTGTTGTTCTTGATACTGATCCTTTAGTTAAGGAAGCGAATTATGTTCCTATCATCCTTGGAAGGCCATTTCTTGCTACTTCAAATGCAATCATAAATTGTAGGAATGGACTTATGCAACTTACTTTTGGAAACATGACACTTGAGCTTAATATCTTTCATATGTCAAAGAAGCAAATTACTCCGGAAGAATAAGAAGATCCAAAAGAGGTATGCATTATTGACACTCTAGTGGAGGAGCATTGTGATCAGAATATGCAAGACGAGTTGAATGAAAGTCTTGAGGATCTTGAAGAAGGGTTGTCTGAACCCGCTGATGTCCTTGCTACTCTACAAGGTTGGAGGAGGAAAGAAGAGATCCTACCTTTATTCAATAAAGATGAGGGACAAGATGAAGTAACAGAAGAATTCCCAAAGCTCAATTTGAAACCTCTACCCATGGAGTTAAAATATACATACCTGGAAAAAAATAACCAATGTCCTATTGTTATATCTTCATCTCTTAACGGTCATCAGGAGATTTCTCTACTTGAAGTTCTTAAGAGATGCAAGAAAGCAATAGGATGGCAAATATATGACTTGAAAGGAATCAGTCCTTTGGTTTGTACACATCACATATATATGGAGGAAAAAACTAAACCAATTCGTCAACCTCAAAGAAGATTGAATCCTCATTTACAAGAAGTGGTGCGAACTGAGGTACTGAAGCTACTCCAAGTGGGTATTATTTATCCCATATTTGACAGCCCTTGGGTGAGTCCTACTCAAGTGGTACCAAAGAAGTCAAGGATTACTATGGTTCAAAATGAAAAGGGAGAAGAAATTGCTACACGCCTCACTTCAGGTTGGAGGGTGTGTATTGACTACAGGAAACTAAATGCTATGACAAGGAAATATCATTTTCCACTCCCGTTTATTGATTAGGTGCTGGAGAGAGTCTCTGGCCATTCTTTCTATTGTTTCTTGGACAGGTACTCAGGGTATTTCCAAATTGAAATTGATGTTGAAGATCAGGAGAAGACCACTTTCACATGTTCGTTTGGAACATACGCCTATAGAAAAATGCCTTTTGGTTTATACAATGCACCTGTAACATTCCAAATATGTATGCTTAGTATCTTCAGTGATATGGTGGAGCGAATTATGGAGGTTTTCATGGATGACATCACCATATATGGAGGTACATTTGAAGAATGCTTAGTAAATTTGGAAGCGGTTCTTAAAAGATGCATTGAAAAAGACTTGGTGTTCAACTGGGAGAAATGTCATTTTATGGTATGTCAATGAATTGTTCTTGGCCATATCATCTCCGAGAAAGACATTGAAGTTGATAAAGCAAAGGTGGAACTTATTGCCAAATTGCCATCCCAACCACTGTCAAAGGAGTAAGGCAATTTCTTGGCCATGTAGGGTTCTACAGGAAGTTTATACAAGATTTCTCTAAGCTGTCAAGGCCTCTTTGTGAACTTTTAGCAAAGGATTCTAAGTTTGTCTAGGATGAGAGATGTCAAAAGAGTTTTGATCAACTGAAGCAATTTTTGACAACCGCTCTAATAGTAAGGGCTCTTAACTGGCAATTACCTTTTGAAGTAATGTGTGATGCTAGTGACTTTGCTATAGGAGCTGTACTTGGCCAAAGAGAAGATGGGAAGCCCTATGTGATCTACTATGCAAGCAAAACATTGAACGAGGCTCAAAGAAACTACACAACTACAGAGAAAGAATTATTAGTTGTGGTGTTTGCTTTAAACAAGTTTCGTGCTTATTTGATAGGGTCTTTCATCATTGTTTTCACTGACCATTCGACCTTGAAGTATTTATTGACGAAGCAAGATGCAAAAGCAAGGTTGATTAGATGGATTCTTTTGTTACAAGAGTTTGATCTCCAAATCAGAGACAAGAAAGAGGTGGAAAACGTGGTAGCTGACCACCTTTCAAGGTTAGCTATAGCACATAATTCCCATGTATTACCTATTAATGATGACTTTCCCTAGGAATCACTTATGTTGCTAGAGAAAGCTCCTTGGTATGCTCATATTGCCAACTATTTGGTTACTGGTGAAGTTCCAAGTGAGTGGAAAGCGCAAGACAGGAAGCACTTCTTTGCAAAGATTCATGCTTATTATTGGGAAGAGCCCTTCCTTTTCAAGTATTGTGCAAATCAGATCATAAGGAAGTGTGTCCCTGAAGAAGAGCAACAAGGGATCCTCAGCCATTGCCATGAGAATGCATGTGGAGGCCACTTTGCCTCTCAGAAAACAGCCATGAAGGTCTTGCAATCAGGGTTTACTTGGCCATCGCTTTTCAAAGATTCCCACATCATGTGTAGGAGTTGTGATAGATGCCAAATACTCGGGAAGCTTACAAAAAGAAACCAAATTCCCATGAACCCCATCCTTATAGTTGATCTTTTTTATGTTTGGGGTATTGACTTCATGGGACCTTTCCCAATGTCTTTTGGTAACTCTTATATATTGGTGGGGGTGGACTATGTTTCCAATGGGTGGAGGCAATCCCCTATAAATAAAATGATCACAGGGTGGTTCTCAAATTTCTTAAGGAGAACATCTTCTCAAGATTTGGGGTGCCCAAGGCCATAATCAGTGATGGAGGTACTCATTTTTGCAACAAACCTTTTGAAGCCTTATTAGCCAAGTATGGAGTGAAGCATAAGGTAGCTACACCTTATCATCCTCAAACTTCTGGGCAAGTGGAGCTAGCAAACAGGGAAATAAAACACATACTGATGAAAGTGGTGATTACAAGCAGAAAAGATTGGTCTATTAAGCTACATGATTCATTATGGGCATATAGAACAGCTTATAAGACTATTCTTGGCATGTCCCCCTATCGTCTCATCTATGGCAAAGCATGCCACCTCCCTGTGGAAGTTGAATATAAGGCTTGGTGAGCAATCAAGAGGTTGAACATGGACTTGATAAGAGCTGGGGAAAAGAGGTGCTTAGACCTTAATGAGATGGAGGAATTAAGAAATGATGCTTACATCAATTCCAAAGTTGCAAAACAGAGGATGAAGAAGTGGCATGATCAACTAATCTCCAATAAAGAATTACAGAATGGACAAAAAGTCCTACTCTACGACTCAAGGCTCCATATCTTTCCAGGGAAGCTCAAGTCAAGGTGGATAGGTCATTTCATTATTCACCAATTACATCTCAATGGAGTGGTGGAATTACTAAATTCTAATGGCATAGACACCTTCAGAGTCAATGGTCATCGCCTCAAGCTATTCATTGAGTCGTTCAAGCCAGAAAATGAGGAAATCAACCTCCTTGAGCCACAGAAATCCTGATCAGAGAAGGGTTAGATGGACTTGGTTTCACCAAAGTCCATAATTTTGTTAAATATGTTAATTTTTAAGTTTTGTAAATTATTTGATTGTAATTTTGGTCTTGAAATTATGTAAATTGTAACTAACTTAATCTTTTTGAATGATTAAAAGCAGGAGCAGATTCTTGCCACTCAGGCCCAGCACACTGCCATCCTGAGGCAGATTCAGCATCATCTTGACAGTACATCAGCTCCTGAGCATACCATTCCTGCCTCATCCAAAGCCTCCTACAGGAGAAACAACTGAGCCATCATTTCCACAGCATCACTCCATGTCACTCAGGAAGTACCACTTCCTCCCTATTTTTCAATCGCTTTTGTCACATTGAAGACAATGTTCAGCTTGGTTGGGGAGAGAGTTGAGGAAGGAAGTTTTTGTTGTAAATGCTAAGTTATTTTGGTAATTTAGTTGCTTTTTGCTTAATTTTGATTTTTGCTTAATTTTTAAGTTTTTATTCTACTCTCCATGGTTATTAAGGAAAAATTTTCAAAACGAAATGAGAGAAATTGAATTTTTGACTTTTTACTTGACTTAGATTTTGTATTATGCTTACTAAAGTTGATGAATTGTTGAAACTTCTATTGAATTCAACCTTAGTTCTTCCACTTTAAGCTATTCACACACTATGCACAATAGGTTCCGAGTATAAGATGAAAAACTATTTCCCTCTTGACTTAGGAAAATTTTAGACTTGGTACTTTTGACCTCATTTTAATAGTGTTAGGACACCTTGTAAAAGGCCAATGAGTCTTTGGAAAAAAAGAAAGAAAGAAAAATGTTTGCTTGCTTTGAAACCCGAGCAAGGTCCAAGGGGTATATGGTGAAAATCTTTAAAACCTGGTGCCCTAAGCCTTAATTGGTTGGGAGTCACTAACCTCAATGCTCGTTACAAGGGTGGATAGGTGGAGTTTAACATACTGTAGGTGCTTGGGTATTAAAATTCATTCTCAAAAGTCCAGGGTAAAATCTGAGGAGTCAGTGGTTGAAAGATCCTTAAAGCTTGATGCCCTAAACCTTAATTGGTTGGGAGTCATCGATGGACCCCTGTTACATGGACAATTTAGAAAAGAATACCTTTAAGCCTTGTACTCCTACAAGAAAAAAATTGAAAAAAAAAAAGGTGCATTCTTAGCCTATTGGAGGTTGATTAGTTTGCTAAGCTGTGAAAAAAGAGCTAGGTTGGGGGGAGAGATTAGTTCAACATACTATATTCGAAAGCTAATAAATAACACTTAGATTTTTATGGAAGAGTAAGGTTTGACCCTTTGGAAGTGGAAACTCTTTTAAAGCTTAAATTTGCATAATGCTTTCTCTTTAAGAATTGTGATTAGACAAGTTATTTGATAACTCTTGTTGAAGTTTGAGTTTTATTTCTTTAATGTTCCATGTGAGAGTTGGATCATCATGCCACTTGAAAATTGTTTTTTGATCAGCATGATGTTGAAAATTATAGTACTATTTATTTTTATTTCTCTCTCCTTCATTGCTAAGGGACTAGCAATATGTCGGTTGGGGGGAGTGATTACTACTCAAAAAGTGTTATTTCATAGCTTATAATAAACTTTTTTAAACACTTTTGAGTAGTAGTTATCACCTTTTAACCCAATTAACATATTAAGGACCCTTGCAATGAATTCTAATCAAATTGTGTTAAGTTTTGGCATTTTGATAGCTTTTTGATCACCAAAGCAATCAGAGATTGAGAAAAGTTCATTGGAATCCTTGGCAAAGCAATGGAAAGCTCAGAAACATGTAGAACCGAAGCTTTGAAGTCCTTTGCCATAAGCAAATCCAGAATGCAAGGAGTCAAAGATGTCCGAACAGGGCGTCCGGACAGGATGGCGACGGAAGTCAATGATCCGAACAACATATCCGGATAGGATATGCTATCGTCCGGGTGTGATGTTCACGAGTGCCGTGTGCTTCTCCCTGAGGGAGTCCGGATAGGAGAGCGCGCCACATGTCCTCTTGGGGAATCCGGATGGAGTTGATCCGGATAGCCTTGCCCGCTCTGTGTCATCCGGGAGAGGGGTCCCTACACCTTGCACACGCAGACGGTCCCCCTTGCGCAGCATAGCTCATTCCACCCAAGGAAGAATTCTATCTGGCCGACTTTCCACCTTCTCCGGATATTTCATATCTGGAATTCCGTGCGCCGACATTTCATATCTAGAATTCCGTGCACCGACATTTTACATCTGGATATCTCACAGCCGGATGAGAGAGGAGGACGTTTCAATTTCTCCGGATAGACACATCCGCACCTTCTGATAACGCTTACCCGCAGAGTTTTTCTCTCGGTATACAGTACATCGGTGTTCTCCTGAAGCTTCCTGATATTTCCGATTGACATTTTGAGATATTTTGGTATATTTTGCTTTAGATATTTGTTGTCTAAATCCCCAAAGTCTCCTTATAATCCACCTATCATAGGATTCCTTAGTCTTTAAGCAAGGAAAAGGGTGAATAACCTCATATATATAGTTTGTAATTTTCTTTACAAAGATGAATTATGTAATCGACGGAAGAAAGAAATATATTTCACAGAGCACTTGCTCTGTTTTTCCTTCATATAATTGTTTTCTTGTTAGTTTTCTTACTAGCCAAACAAGCTCTGAGGGAGTTTCCTCAGAGAATGAGTGGCTAGACTTTTAGTTCCTTGGAGTTAAGGTTGCCGGGAAAGGTTCCAAGTGCAAGAATTTATAGCTTTGTGGTTTCAACCATTAATGAAAAGAAAGTGTGATCCTTTAATGATTTCTATGTTTTTAGTTAACTTAAAACACCTTCAATTCACTTGAGCCAACACTTGGTAAGGCACGTGATCTCCGTCCATGGAGATGCACTTGTTTATCTCTTGCGAGCTTTTGGGAAGTGACTTAGAGGTAGGATTTTCTAGAATTGCCAACACTTGGTAAGCTTTTGGACTCCAAGGAGACATCCATTAGTTATCTCTTGCGAGCTTGAGAAGGGAAGTCCAAAGTTAAAGATCACCTTGAATGGCAAACGCTAGGTGAGAGGCACGAGCCATTGCAAGCTGCATCAGTGAGAGGGAATTAGAGTTGAAATCCATATAAAGGATACATCTGTACAGCACCGGTTAGAGAATTGACTATATGCTAATTCTCTAATGCGAGGAAATGAACCAAATGACCAGAGCTCTGTTTTTGCATAAGGAACCTCCCCTGTAAACCTAAACCTCCAAGGAATGTTTTTCTTCATAAGTAATTTCCATTACTTTTTTTTTAGTTAGCTTTAAACAAAACCCCATTTAAACAAAGTTTGTGTTTTATTTCTTAAGCTAACCTTGAAATGAAAAGGCACCAATTTACTTTGAATTGGTATCAGTTGTGAGTTGAAACCCTTCCCAGTGAACGATCCTAGAGCCACTATGCTATATTAGTTAAGCTATCCTAATGCATGGTGATATAGGTTATAAATTTTGTTGATTGCTCTCTCAATCAAAGAGCACCAGCTGGATATGAATCAGTTGAGACACCAATTGGGAACGAATCAAGGATGCGGGAAGGTCAGGCTGAGGTGGAGGTAGGAGTCCTAGGTGTTGTTAAATCTGATGGAGAATAACAGTCTGCTGGTCCTGATGGGCACAGGTCTCTGTCATCTACTGGAAGATAGCAGAATGAGTGGCAGTAAGTATCTGAAAGGTCTGCACTAGGGCGCGAAACTCCGAATGCGATATGGTGATGGACGGCTCGGATGTAGTAGGGGTGACTAGTGGAACCGTAGAAGTCGTAGGCAGGGCAGCGGAAGTAGCCTCAAGTGTGGGCACTGGTGGTGCAGTCTCTACCAGGGGCTTGGCATGCTCTAGATGTGGAGAAACTGGTGGCGCTACCATAGGAGGGACTCCTGGCGGTGCAGAGTAGCCCGCCAACTGATGCCATTTGTCGAGAGTGAATTGCTCTGGACAAAAGCGGCGGCGCTCGAGGCGAAGCTCAATAGGAAAGCCCAAATGCTCTAGGATCTGGCACAACAACCTCGGAAACAGTAGTGGAATGATATCGGCCCTCTAGAGCTTCTTCCTATGTACCTTCTCCTCACAATGGATGAGGGAGGCCATGATCAGGTGGTGCAGGCTAAAGTAGAAGCCCTCGGATATACAGAATAACGCGTCCAAAATAACTCATCTCCTCTCCACTGAATGTTGTAAAGAGAAAAGGTTGGAGTGCAGCACCACGTCTACGAGGAGCATCCCAGACGAAAGCTCCTTCCGTAGAAGGACCGAATCAGTAGAGGTCCCCTTGGATAATATGTGGACCATGTCCTTCTGAGATACGGGAGACCACTGGCGGAAAACAGAAAGATCCTCTGGCTCGAACGAAATACGTAGAGCCTCTACAATCTGTCTGACCTCTAGGACACCAGGACGTCCATTAATGTTGAAGTGAACACGGTAGGACTCCGGACGCCACAAGTAGTCATAGACTGGTAAAGGTTCAGTGCTACTCTAGGATAGAAAAACTCCTGAGGAGTCATGAGGTGCTCAAAGTGGTACCTCTGAAGTAGGTCGTAGGAATCTTGGAGCTCAAGTTGTTGTCTCATGGCCTCTTGATCAAAATATAGCTCCGAGTTGAAGGGTCTGGCTCTACAATCTGAGTTGTCCTCAATGGGCGGTGTCGTGACCATTGGACGTTGATAATCGACTCCGGTGACAGGTCAGTAGGTAACTTAGAGTCTTACAGATGCTTAGAAGCTCTAGACGACTCACCCGGGTCTGAAGTCCTAGCCCTCTTGGCCAGAGGGCGTTGTGCTGAGCTCTCGGGACACAAAGTAGTCACTCCTGAAGTAGTAGGTGGTCTCCTCATCTCGTACCTGCGTTGAGGAGCAGGTGAGGAAGGTTCAGTGGCCTCTCCACCTTCGAAAGGTGGAATCCATGAGGCCTCCGTGGCCTGAGATGGGGAATCGGTAGGTACCTCAGCCGAGGAGGCTCTCTGCATCATGGTGCATGTCGGTGAAGGAGTAGGAAGGGCTCCTCGGGTCCGTGCCATGCTGGAAATGAAGGATGAGCCTCGGTCTATGCTCAGAGGGCACGCAGAGTGTGTCTCTTCAAAAGAAGATATGCGCGGGGCTCAAAATCGAATGGAGAGGAGTAATGTCGCAAGGTGGCAGAAGAGAATGAAGGATTCGCAGAGTGTTTGATGTGTGCAAAATGAAGAAATGAAAAAACTAGGGGTCGGGGGGGTTTAAAAAAAAAATGGCAGGCGACACTTGGGTTTCACACGCGCCTCTTGGTTTTCGCACAGTGTGCGAAATGGCTTGGTGTGTGCGAATTTTATCGCAAGGTCTGCGAAAATTTCGCTGGGAGTGCGAAATGATTTCGTAAGGTCTGCAAAAATTTCGCATACTGATCGAAATTGGTTCGCAAGGTCTGCGAAAATTTCACTGGGAATGCGAAATTGGTTCGCAGGGTGTGCAAAAATTCGCACACCATGCGAAATGATTGATGAATTTCGCATGCCCTACAAAAAATTCGCAGGGTATGTGAATTGTCTTGTTTTCCTCTGTTTGAAAATGCCCCTGCAACCGATCATCAAAAACCTAAGTTAAATAAAACCAAAAATAAAAAACAAAACAAGTAATAATACAGGAAAACTCTTAAATCAGAAATAACATAAAAAGATATGGACTCGATTAGTCTTTATAAAGACTAAGCCCATCAAAAAGTTGGTCTTGTCAAGCTTGATGTGGATCAAGGAGGATGAATTCCTCCTTGTCGCGAGAAAAATGCTCCACAAAGGGCTTGAGACGGTGGCCATTCACTTTGAAGCTCTTGGTGCTGTTGGAGTTAAGTAGTTCCACTACTCCATTTGAATGCACTTGGTGAATGGTAAAAGGACCCGTCCACCTTGATTTCAGCTTACCAGGAAAGATGTGGAGCTTAGACTCATAGAGCAAGACTCTTTGTCCCTTTTGAAATTCCTTACGGGAAATCAACTGATCATGCCACCTCTTCAATTTCTCCTTTGCAATTTTTGAATTGATGTAAGCATCATTTCTCAATTCCTCCATCTCATTGAGGTCTAGAAACCTCTTTAACCCAACTCTGCTCAGATCCATGTTGAGCTTCTTGATTGCCCACCAAGCTTTGTATTGCAATTCCACGGGGAGATGACATGCCTTGCCATAGACTGGGCGATAAGGAGACATCCCGAGAATGGTCTTGTAAGTTGTCCTATATGCCCATAGTGAATCAAGAAGCTTAACTGACCAATCTTTTCGATTTGTGTTCACCACCTTCATCAATATGTTTTTAATCTCCCTGTTTGCTAACTTAACTTGCCCACTAGTTTGAGGATGGTAAGGTGTAGCTACCTTATGCTTCACCCCATACTTGGCTAGGAGAGTTTCAAAAGGCTTGTTGCAAAAATGAGAACCTCTATCACTAATCATGGCTTTGGGTACCCCAAATCTTGAGAAGATGTTCTCCCTGAGAAACTTGAGAACCACTTTGTGGTCATTGTGCTTACATGGGATTACCTCAACCCACTTAGAAACATAATCTACTCTCACCAAGATGTACGAGTAGCCAAAAGACATAGGGAATGGTTCCATGAAGTCAATGCCCCAAACATCAAAAAGATCAACTATCAATATAAGGTTTAAAGGCATCATGTTCCTGCGTGTCAACTTCCTAAGCCTCTAGCATCTATCACAACTCTTGCACATGGTGTGGGCATCTTTGAAAGTGATGGCCAACAGAAACCCGATTGCAACACCCTCATGGCCATCTTCTGAGAACCAAAGTGGCCTCCACATGCATTTTCATGGCAATAACTGAGAATCCCCTATTGCTCTTATTTGGGAACACACTTTCTCATTATTTGATCCACACAATACTTGAATAGAAATTACTCTTCCCAATAGTAGGCATGAATTTTTGCAAAGAAGTGTTTCTTATCTTATGCTTTCCACTCACTTGGAACTTCGCCTATGACCAGGTAATTAGCAATGTGAGCATACCAAGGAGCAATTTCCACTAACATGAGAGACTCCTCTGGAAAATCATCATTAATGGGCAAACCATGGGAATTATGTGAGATAGCTAGCCTTGAAAGGTAGTCTGCTACCACATTCTCCACTCCTTTCTTGTCTTTGATCTGGAGATTGAACTCTTGAAGCAAGAGAATCCATCTAATCAGCCTTGCTTTAGCATTTTGCTTAGTCAACAGATACCTCAAAGCAGAGTGATCAGTGAAAACCACGATGAAAGACCCCACCAAGTAAGCATGAAACTTATCCAAGGCAAAACTACAGCTAACAATTCTTTCTCAATGGTTGTGTAGTTTCTTTGTGTCTTATTCAATGTCTTGCTCACATAGTAAATCACATAGGGCTTTCCATTTTCTCTTTGCCCAAGAACAGCTTCTATAGCAAAGTCACTGGCATCACACATTACCTCAAAGGGTAGTTTCCAGTTGGGAGCCTTCACTATTGGTGCGGTTGTCAGAAATAGCTTCAATTCTTCAAAACTCTTTTGGCATCTATCAACCCATATGAATTTAGCATCCTTCACCAATAGTTCGTAAAGAGGCCTTGCAAACTTACAGAAATCCTTGATAAACCCGGCATGGCCAAGGAATTGCCTTACTCCTTTGACATTTGTTGGGGATGGCAACTTAACAATGAGTTCAACCTTTGCTTTGTCAACTTCAATACCTTTCTTGGAGATGATGTGCCCAAGGACAATCCCTTGGTGTATCATGAAATGGCACTTTTCCCAATTAAGCACTAAGTCTTTCTTAATGCATCGGTTCAGAACAGCTTCTAAGTTGATCAAGCATTCATCAAATGTACTTCCATAAATGGTGATGTCATCCATGAATACTTCCATAATACGCTCCACCATATTATTGAAAATGCTTAATATGCATCTTTGGAAAGTTGTGGGTGCATTGCATAAGCCGAAAGGCATTCTTCTGTATGCATAGGTTCCAAATGGGCATATGAAAGTGGTCTTCTCCTGGTCTTCAACATCAATTTCTATTTGAAAATACCCGGAGTAGCCATCCAAGAAACAATAGAAAGGATGCCTAGAGACCCTCTCAAGAACCTGATCAATAAAGGGTAATGGGAAATGGTCCTTCCTTGTCACCACATTCAACCTTCTATAATCGATACACACCTTCCTACCTGTAGTGAGGCGTGTAGAGACTTCCTCTCCCTTATCATTTTGCACCACCGTGATCCCAGACTTCTTTGGCACAACTTGAGTAGGACTCACCCATGGGCTATCTGATATGGGGTAGATAATATCGGCCTGAAGTAGCTTAAGAACTTCAACTCGCACCACCTCTTGCATGTGAGGATTCAACCTTCTCTGAGGTTGATGGACTGGCTTAGCTTCATCCTCCATGTAAATATGATGGGTGTAGACTAAAGGGTTGCTCCCTTTCAAATCATAAATTTCCCACCTTATTGCCTTCTTACATCTTCTGAGGACTTCAAATAGACAATCCTCCTGATGAATGGTAAGCGTTGAAGATATAACAACAGGGCACTGCTTGTCTTCTTCCAAGTATGCATACTTCAACTCTATGGGTAGTGGCTTACGAATAAGCTTTGGGGGTTCCTCTTTAACAGGTCTTTGCGTCTCCTCCTCATTGAATAAGGGTAGAATTTCTTCTTTCTTCCTCCAAGGGGATAGGGTAGCAAGCAAATCTGAGGGTTCAGGTAACCCTTCATCAAGATTCCCAAATCTCTCAATCAAGTTCTCCTACACTCTCTTATCACAATGCTCCTCCACTAAAGTCTCAATTATGCACACTTCCTCTAGGCTTCCTTCTTCCGCCGGATGGATATGCTTCTTATACTATTGGAAGATGTTGAGCTCCAATGTCATGTTGCCAAACGTGAGTTGCATGACTCCATTCCTACAATTGATGATTGCATTTGATGTAACTAGGAAGGGTCTTCCAAGTATGATAGGAACATAATTAGTTCCTTTGATAACCGGATTCGTATCAAGAACAACAAAATCCACTGGATAGTAGAATTTGTCAACTTGGACCAAGACATCTTCGATCATCCCTCTTGGAATCTTCACTGATCTATCTGCTAGAGATAGAGTGATGGATGTTGGCTTCAACTCTCCAAGTCCCAATTGCTTGTAGACAGAGTAGGGTAGCAAATTCATACTTGCTCCCAAGTCCAACAAAGCTTTCTCCACATAATTCCCTCCAATACTCATTGAGATGGTAGGACAGCCCGGGTCTTTGTACTTCACTGGAGACTTGCACTGTATGATGGCACTCACTTGCTCGGTCAAGAAGGCTTTCTTGTTCACATTCAACCCTCTCTTTACAGTGCACAAGTCCTTCAAGAATTTTGCATATGTTGGCACTTGTTTGATCATGTCTAGAAAAGGAATATTGACATTCACTTGCCTCAACACTTCAAAAATTTCTGATGCATTATTGGTTCCCTTTTTTCCATGCAAAGCTTGGGGGAAAGGTGGAGGATTCCTTTCATTTCCTCTCTCCTTTCTTTTTCTACTACACTCTCTTCATCATGATTTGGCTTAGATGTGGGCTGATCAACCTCCTTACCACTTCTCAAGGTGATAACTGCTTTAACTTCCCTCACCTTTGAAGATTCTCCTTCTTAAGCCTCCACTTCATGGATACCCTTGGGATTTTGATGAGGTTGAGAAGGAAACTTTCCTTTCTTTTGCACTATGTTGAGGTTGGTAAGCCTTGAGATTGCATATTGGACATTGTCTATCTTCTGAGATAGGTCATTTTGCATCTCATCCATCCTTTTGTTCAATGTACTCTCCACATTGTCAATTCTCTGATTCAGTTGGGCATTGATGGACTTCTAATCTCCCACAAAGTCTCCCATAACCTTGCTAAGGTTCACAATAGCTTGTTTAAGATTCGAGGCTTGCTGAGGTGCTTGAGTAAGTTGTGTGTACTGAGGTGGCTTGGGTTTCCAAGAGAAATTTGGATGGTTCCTCCAATTTGCATTGTAGGTGTTACCATATGAAGCATTGTTATTGGGTTTAAATTGACCAATAACATTTGCTTGATCACCAAACATCTCTCTCACTGCTGGAATTGTAGGACACTCCTCCACCAGGTGCTCATAAGATTGACAACTGGAACAAGGCATAGCTTGCACTGGTTCCTCAAAAATGGATTGCACTTCTTGTACCTTCTTCATTTCTAGCTCTTCCAATCTCCTTGCCATAGCTGCAACTTTTGCCTTCAGGTCAATGACTTCATTCAAAATATACAACCTCCCCTTAGCATTAGGTTGAGACTTCATTCTACCCACCTCTCTAGCATTTGGTTCATCCCATCCTCTTGAAACTTCAGCAATATAATTCAAAAAGTTCATGGTTTCCTCCGGATTCTTACTCATGAAGTCTCCTCCACACATAGTTTCTAGGAGTTGCTTCATTGAAGAAGACATACCATCGTAAAAATAGGTCACTAAGAGCCATGTGTCAAAGGCATGGTGAGGACAAGCATTGATAGCTTCCATGAACATCTCCCAACACTCATAGAATTTTTCATTCTCTTTAGCCAAGAAATTCGAAATTTGCCTTTTCAAACCATTGGTCCTATGAGTAGGGAAGAACTTCTTAAGAAACTCGGCTTGCAAATCAGTCCAAGTTCGGATACTCCTTGGCCTTAAAGAATTAAGCCAAATCTTGGCCTTATCCTTTAAAGTGAAAGGAAATTGCTTGAGCCTCATCAAATCAATCGAAGTTCCTCCTTCTTGGAATGTATTACTCGAATTCCTTAATATGAAAGTAAGGATTCTCACTTTCCATCCCATGGAAAGTAGGTAGAAGTGGCACAATGTGAGGTCGTATTACTAGCTGCTCAATGGGAGGCACTATGCATGATGGTGCACTCATACAAGGTGGATGCATGTGGTCCCTCATGGATTGGTATGCGTTGAAATTAACCTCTTGACCATGTTGGCTATTCTGATCTTCAGGTGGAACATCCATGATGTTCAAGCACACTTCCAACTTAGTTTGTCGAGGAGTTTCAATCTTCACAAGTCTTTCCTCAATATCTCTTATTCAATAGGGCATGCACAACTAAAGATCACTGAAACAAAAACAAAAAAAAACAAACGAAATACAATACTAGGAAAAAGTTAAGGTTAGCTAAAAACTAAATAAAAGATAAGCTAAATATAGAGATAAAAAAAAAGAATTAGTAACAGAAAAATCACCAAACTTGTGATGAAGATCACAAGTATTCACCAAAAGTGTTGTCAATGTACTGTGGCACCATCCCCGGCAACGGTGCCATTTGATTCGTCCCAAAGTGCTTCTGTGCCATTTGATTCTGGCTTAGACGGGTGTCATCAACAAAATTTATAAACCTATTTCACCATACAATAGGATAGCATAGCTAGCATAGTATAGTGGCTCTAGGATTGTCCACAAGGATGGGTTTTCATGGTACAATTGATATTAGTTAAGGTATTGAAATGGTGTTTTTTCTTTTTAAAGTTAGCTTTAAAAGAAAATGTAATTTTGTGGGTGGAAAAGATTGATTTTGAGTTAACCAAAAATAGTAACTGAAATTAATTACAAAGAAAAGGGTTTCTTGGAGTTTTAGGTCACTAGGTTCAGGTTCCTTAGGCAAATGGGGAGATTCCGGATCTTTTTCTCGCGTTGAGGACAATAACATAAAGGATGGTTATCTCCCGAACCGGATTTACATTTAGAAATTAGGATTTGATCTAAACAGGTTCCTAAAAACTATAGTTGCTTCCCATTAATGGCTTCAAAAACTATAGACCTCTCATTGTGAATCATCTTCCAATGGCTCGTAAATGATAACTACTAGACGTCCATGGATCAAGCAATAAGGATCCATGGAGCCCGAAAAGCTTACCAAGTATTGGCCATTCAAGGTGACCCTAACCTTGGACTAAAAACCATTAATAGGTAACAACTCTCCTCATTTAAAGCAAGGAAAACTCCCACCTTTGCACTCAGCTTCTTCACCTAGCTTCCATCACTCCAAGAAACGTAAAACCTAGCCACTCATCCCCTAAGAAATCATCCTTAAAGGTTGTTTGGCTAGATAGAAAAGTGAAAACAAAATTTAGAAGGAAATTTAGAGCAAAAGCTCTGTATATTTCTTAGTACCGGCGTTTTTCAAGTGTTTAATGAAAAACATATATGATAATATCACACATATCTCTCCTTCTATATCTCTGCTACTTAAAAGATATATAAAAAGATATATAAGAAAATAACTAGGTTGATTACAAGGAGAAACTAGGAAATTACACAAAATATCTGAAGATAAAAATCTAACGGAGTCGATGCACAAATATCTGGAGATTACACAGGAAAGTTTTGCATACCATGCGAAGTTTCGCATGGTATTCGAAATTCCTTCATGGCTACATCTTGGTTTCACATGGTGTGCGAAATTTCGCATAGGGTGCGAAATTTCTCTCACTCATTCCTGCTCTCTATCCTACAACTATTGAAGTTCCTCTTGATTTCACATGCTATGAGAAATTGCTGGTTGCTAAATTTCGTCTCTGATTCTCTTCCTTGCGTACTTGATTGGCTTGGAAAATGGCTATGAAGCTCCAAATCTTGGATTCTTCATGTAATTGAGCTTCAACTTGCTTTGCCATGGACTACATAAAGTTCTCCCTCATTCTTGGCTTGTTTTAATGATCAAAAAGCTACTAAAAATACCAAAACTTGCCAAAAACTGATTAGTAACACTTGTAAGGGTCCTTGATGTGCCAATTGAGTTAAAAGGTATTAACTACTACTCAAAAGTGTTTAAAACAGTTAATTTCAAGCTATAAAAGAGCACTTTTTGAGTAATAATTGATTACTACTCAATAAGTGCTATTTGATAGCTTGTAATAAACTCTTTTAAACACTTTTGAGTAGTAGTTATCACCTTTTAACCCAATTAACATATTAAGGACCCTTGCAAGCAATTCTAATCAAATTGTGTTAAGTTTTGGTGTTTTGATAGCTTTATGATCACCAAAGCAATCTGAGATTGATGAGAGTTCTTTGGAATCCATGGCAAAGCAATGGAAAGCTCAGAAACATGAAGAACCGAAGCTTTGAAGTCCTTTGCCATAAGCAAAATCCGGAATGCAAGGAGTAAAAGATGTCCGGACAGGGCGTCCAGATAGGATGGCGGCGGAACAATGATCCGGACAACATATCCGGATAGGATATGCTATCGTCCGGGTGTGATGTTCACGAGTGTCGTGTGCTTCTCCCTGAGGGAGTCCGGATAGGGGAGAGCGCCACATGTCCTCTTGGGGAATCTGGATGGAGTTGATCCGGATAGCCTGGCGGCACGGGATATCTCACAGCCGGATGGAAAAGGAGGACGTTCCGTCCACCGACATTTCACATCCGGATATCTCACAACCGGATGGGAAAGGAGGACGTTCCGTCCGCCGACATTTCACATCCGGATATCTCACAGCCGGATAGGAGATGAGGACGTTTCAACTTCTACAGCCAGACATATCCGGATCCTCAGACAGCGCTTACCCAGAGAGTTTTTCTCTCAGTATACAGTGCCGCAGTGTTCTCCTGAAGCTTCCTGATATTTCCGACCGACATCTTGCGATACTTTGCTTTAGATATTTGTTGTCTAAATTCCCAAAGTCTCCTTGTAATCCACCTATCATAGGATTCCTTAGTCTTTAAGCAAGAACAAAGGGGTGAATAACCTCTTATATATAGTTGTAATTTTCTTGACAAAAATAGATATCTCGGGAGCTTGTTCTTAGAGACAACCTTTTGTAATAGTAAGAAATATATTTCACAGAGCACTTGCTCTGTTTTTCCTTCATATATTTGTTTTATCGTTAGTTTTCTTTCTACCCAACCAAACTCTGAGGATTTTTCCTCAGAGGATGAGTGGCTAGGCTCTTCGTCTCTTGGAGTGAAGAAAGCCGGGTAAGTTTCTTCATGCATAAATTGGAAGTTTTGTTGTTTTAGTTTTTAATGAAGAGAAAGTATGACCCGTTAATGGTTTCTATATTTTTAGTTAACTTAAAACACCTTCAATTCACTTGAGCCAACACTTGGTAAGGCAAGTGATCTCCGTCCATGGAGATGCACTAGTTTACCTCTTGCGAGCTTTTGGGAAGTGACTTGAAGGTAGGATTTTCTAGAATTGCCAACACTTGGTAAGCTTTTGGATTCTAAGGAGACATCCATTAGTTATCTCTTGCGAGCTTGTGAAGGGAAATCCAAGGTTAAAGATCACCTTGAATGGCAAATGCTAGGTGAGAGGCACGAGCCATTGCAAGTTGCATCAGTGAGAGGGATTTAGTGTTTGAACCCATTAAAGGGAAGCATCTGTACCGCACCAGTTAGAGAATTAACTATATGTTAATTCTCTAATGCGAGGAAAAGAAACAAGTGACCAGAACTCTCCTTTTTGTATGAGGAACCTAAGCCTAGTAATCTAAACTCCAAGAAACACTTTTCTTTATAAGTAAAATCAGTTACTATTTTTAGTTAGCTTAAAACCAATCTTTTTTTAAACATCTTTATGTTTTCTTTTAAAGCTAGCCTTGAAATGAAAAGGCACCAATTCAACTTTGAATTAATATCAATTGTAGAGTGAAAACCCATCCTAGTGAATGACCCTAGAGCCACTATGCTATGCTAGCTAAGGCTATCCTAATACATGGTGTAATAGGTTATAAATTTTGTTGATTACTCCCTTCCGAGGACCACAATCAAGGGACACCAGCTAGACACGAATCAAATGGCACCACTGTCAAGGACCATTGAGAGGACATGAATCAGCTGAGACACCAATTGGGAACGAATCAGTAATCATATAACTTATGTCAAGGTTGAATATTCATAAGTCAATATAGAATTAAATTAATTTCACATATGTCATAGTTGATACTGTTAAGAATATTTTCTCTAATACAACCTAAGTTCTATGTCATTATTATCTTTTCAAATAAGATATATCGACATATATCATCTTAATTAAAGGAAATACATGTCAATAATGGTCTTTTTCCTTGTAGTGAAGCCTCTTTTCAATTTCAACACCAACTCAATATCCTTTTAGGGTTGAGAGTTCATGAAATATAGTAGCTTGGTGAATCATGACAATCTGAAAGCCTTATGTCATGGTTCACCATAAAACCTATTCAATTTGTAACCACACACTAGTGCACTCATCATGGGAAACTCATATCAATGACCAAGATAATTCATCCCTCCAATTAGGAAGTAGTGCATTACAATCTTTACTAAATTGTCTAAATCTATAAACCAACTATGAACAACTTATCATCTTGCAAAGAACCCATGACTTGTATCTTCTGTACAATTCCTAATGCACCAAGTCATGTGCAATGCAAGTGATATAAACTAAATGCTCAAATCAATATTGATGTATACAAAGGATAGATAAGTGGAAGCTCAAATCTAACATTGCCATATCATGTCTTACTTTTAAAGGCTTTATCCCAACAAAAACATGGTGCATTAGACACTATGCAATCCCAAATAAATCAAGCCAAAATAGGATCTAGTACATCATCAATGTCCACCTTAATTTATATTCAATCAAGAAATAATTAGAGAAGGGTTAACTAGATTTATGGCAAGTGGAAACCCACCATTCACATTGGAGAAGATTCTAGATTTTTATATTACATTCAAGAGTATGTCCAACCAACCCTTCAAAGAGTTAGTAGGAATACCTTTCGTAATGATATAATAAAAGCTATAAGGATTATAAATAATTAATAATCCAAGAATTTAATCATCATAGTGGTATTATTTCTATGACCTTAGATATATAGACTAGTCAAAGGAATGAAGTTGTCACATGTGCGACAACAAATTATACAAATTCGAATTGGAAATTAAATAAGAAAATAATAGGTTTTCGTTTAAAATATTTTCCTTATAATGGTCTACCATATATGATTCTCTTATGATTACCTTTAGAGAGTTTAGCATGTAAATAAAATTTTGTAGTGTTATCTTTGATAATGCTTCAAACAGGCAATACAAGTACCATAGATTTATTTGTAAGAGCAATTAAAGAAGGTCCATTAAGTGAGATGTTCCATGTGAAATGTGTTTATCATACATTTAATTTAATAACACAAGATGATTTAAAATTAATATCTCCATTATTAGAGACTATCCAGTTTGTTATATAATTTATTCGTCATCCTAACAAATTATAAGAATTTGATGCTTTATGTAAAACGGATGGTTTGAAGAAGAGAAGATTTTGTCATGATATAGGTCATCATTGGAATTCTACCTACCAAATGTTAGCATCTTATGTAGGGTATGATAACATATTCTCAAATTATCACTAGATCAATAAAAAAAACATTTTAAATTTTATGGCTACTTATATGAACCAACCATTCCAACCACTGGATTAGTGATATGAACAATTAAACACCTTATATAAATATTATGAGACTAAATAAGGTAATACCTCTTCAAGTGCTATCACTTCATGCACATTTGAAAATAATCCGTACTTTATGCAATTAGTTAAGGGAAAGTGACAAGTTGGTATACTTCAAGTAGGTCTAATCTTTCAAAATATTTAAATATTAATTGCTCTTCATACCTAACCCCTAATAAAATCCAAAACTATAATTATTAAAATGGTGGAAATCTCATGAATCCACATTTCCTATGCTATCTAATCTAAAATGGCACAAGATCTACTAACTCCATTGGTATCTATTGTAGCATCAGAATCTACTTTTTCTTCAGCTACAAATAATTGGGGATAAAAGGACAAGACTCGCACCAGAGATGATCAAGTCCTTAGCATGTTTGAAGGATTGCAAAGATGGATGCATGAGGCTCCAAACTTATGAAGATGAATTCAAAGTTTTGTTAGACAATTTGAATAACAATAGAAAGACAAAAGATGTTCAAGATTGATGAAGATGAAGAATGAAGATGAAAAAAGAAGAATGAAGATTGAATAAGAAGACAAAGTAAATATTCAAATTGATGAAGAATTATATATTGTTCACTTCTTCTAAATCGATTAAATGTTACTTGTGTTTAAAGGTTGAGTAATACATATAATTGATAGTTAAGTGAGTGTCAACCTAGTTAGGATGTACTCAAACTATAGTGATGCAATTCTCGCTTTATTCCAACTTTTAAATTTATTGTTATTTTGATCAAAAACAAATTCAAATATGATATTTTACCTATTTTTGAAAACAAAAATTTTAAACCTCTACAAATTTTACAATTACAAACTTCATAAATATAAAAAATTTTAAAAAAAAAAAGTATTTAAGATGTTTACAATAAATAAAAAAGAAATTTGACTTAATAACAAAAAAAAAAAAATTCTAATACAGTAGAATGACTTGAAAAAATAAATGAAATATTAACAAAGTGGGGTGCTCCATTGGCACGACAAGACTAGCCCACAAGCTCATGGAACCAAAATGGGCCACCTACTTGGCTTGCATAAACTGACATGATCTTAACTGGGTTGTGTGGGTTTTACATGTCAGGCCTTCAAAGCTCATCAAACATTGGGTCACGTAAGGCCAACCCATTTGCCACCTCTATCTTAATGAGATAAGTATAAGGAGGGGTAATCAGGTTGGAGGTAAGTTTTGGGTTTTATGTTTAAACTTGGGTTGATTCTAATATTATGCTACCCTCCCTCGTCCCATTTGTATGTAAAATAAAATTGAGTCTTATTTTTTTTCTTTTTTGTCCCTTTTGATTATTTATATAAAAAATGACTAGAACTTCTTTTAATTATTTTTAATGGACTCTCCCATATGATAAATTTTCTAAATTTTGAAAAAGAATTTTGTAGTAACTTAATAATGAAATTATGAATTTTTAACATAAACACATAATGAATATATCTTAGCTTAGTTGTAACAGCATTTATTATAACGTTGTTCAAATATAAACTCTTGTAGAAGGCTATTTCTTTATTATTATCAAGAAGTGCTCCATTTAAGTTTATTTAATATTAATTTAACAATTACTTAAAAAGAAACTTCCCACCAAACAAATTCTTGGCTTGCCTAATCATCACTGAAGGGGAAATCTCTTATTAATCACACAAAATACAAGTTGCGACAGTGAGCTGATTGCAACCTTTCTATTGACTGCTAAAACTTGTAAAAGAAAATTTAACTCAATCCAATAAAGCTTTGTAGCAAATGAATACTTTTGCATGGTCGTATATGAGTTCTTTCTCGCAATCAAGTTCAGTTACAAAGCTACTAGTGTTGTGCCCTGATGCTGGCTACTGATTATCAATATCCAAAGTAAGCAGATGGAGATGGGTACCCTGATCTTCATTGGCAGTGTGTTACCCCACTTGAAGCTCTCTCTCATTCACTGACAATACATAACTGTTTATTCCAGCCTTTTAAGTCTTAAAACACGGCGAAAGAACAAAGGTCCAAGACAATAAAAATAATCATCCATTATGATATATATCACAATCCCAATAAATGAAAACCCGAAATCATACATATAAATGCAGAAACAAAAGAAGGAACTAACAATGCTTAGATACATAAATCCAAATGATATGAAAGGTTGAAAGCCTCAAAATATCTCTCTGAACGTGCACTAAAAATAGAGACCTTCAGAGATAGACAACTGTAGGGGCGGCGTGTCATCTCAAGGACTAGCGGTCGCCGGTGGGGGGGAAAGGAATGGGATTGAAGGCATAGTGGTTGGGATTGTAGGAATCGAGGGGATGGTTGGCAAAGTTGTTGGCAGAGGAGGCAACGTGAGCTTCGGGGTAGAGGGCATGGCGGGCATGCTAGGAAGTGGAGGCAGTGTGGCCTTGGGCAAAGACGGTTGGGTAGTTGGCAAGGATGGCAATGTGGGCTGTGGCATAGTTGGAAGAGACGGCAAAGGAGGCAATGTAGGGTTGGGTAGAGTTGGGAGTGTTGAAGGCAAAGGTGGCAACGTTGGTTTTGGCAGACTGGGTATAACAGGTGTGGTTGGCACAGAGGGTGGAGCAGTGTCCAAAAGACGACGTGCCGCTAGGCTAACATCAATGCTCGAAAATGACAATAGAACGAAGAGAGATAAGATTAAGCAATTGCAAGATGCCATTGCTGAATGAGTTTAGATTGGTGTGTATGTAGATTTGAATCAAGCTGCGTTTTACTTGAAACTTGAGTTGCGAAGCCATAGCTTGGTGTTGGGTTTTTATAGGTGGATGTATGAAACTTTGGCCATCGTGTTTGGTGGGAGAGCTTGGAAAATTATTTGGAGTATAGGGGTAGTTTTCCTATTCAGCTAAATTCCATTGACAAAAAATGCAATATTGACGTTGAGTTAGGCTAAATAAGTTTAATAACGAAAGTTTGACCGGAAAAATACGAGTCAGTGGGAAGATTAGGGCAACAAACTTTTTGGTTATCTAACAATATTCAGTTCATTGTTTTGAGCAATTAACGCCTCCGTCATGATCAACAGGACGCTAAGATGGAATTCAAATGTTTGTGTACCTTATGATTTCACAAGTTCAAATACCCAAGCCGCAAAATTAACCTTTTCCCCTTTCCGGAGTGTCATCAAAATTTAACTCGTAGTGGGCCAAGCTAAGTCAATTATATGCAGGAATCCTTAGTGACCATTTGGTACGTCATCTTTTAATATTGATATTATTTATGACAAAAGATGTTTTTGGATACCTATATAACAGCCACTTCAAATTAATTCAAAACAATAATCAGGACTTAATGACTTAATTAAAAGGTTATGAATTTCTAATTCCAAAACTGCTTAAAATATTTCAACAATGATTTTAATGATTATTCCAAACACTTAAATAAAAAATCTAAGAATTATAATTGATTGAGTCTTAAGTTAAGAATTCTAAATAATTAATCAATTATAAAGTTTTTTCTAACAAAAACAACCTTCCTAGTCCAACCTTTCTTCAATAGCTCAATATGAAAAAATAGTTCAATAAGGATGACCAAATATAGTACAAAGTTAAATCACAAGAGATTTACATTTTTGTAAAAAAAATCAATTAGCAAGCAAGCTCATTTAATTCAATAATTTAATTCACTTTCTTTGAAAAATTCAACACTTTCAATTTAAAGATAAAATGATACAATATACTTTGCATAATCAATTCATGTTCAAAAGAGTTTCACCAATAAATATTTGGCTCTACCCCACTCATAATAACACTATATTCAAATAGTGGGACTTACACTAAGTGGTTAGTGTGATCAATTTATTCCTCTTACTAGTAAATAAAACGATTTCCAATCAATGACTAACATTAATGTTATTATTATTTTACATATTTTTATTTTCTATTTCATTGTATGAACTTTATTAATCTATTTCATTGTACACTCACCATGAGCACCTCATCATCCTAACGGAAAAGAGAAGTCATCCCTACAATTAGGAGGTAGAGTACTACAACCTTTATTGGAATTAAGAGTCCTTTCTTTTCACTTATGCTATTGGTTAAGAAGGACAATAAATAACCAAATTACTATGAAAAATAAGTTTCCTACCCATATCATTCATGATTTTAGGTGAAGTATTTGGAGAAAAATATTTTTCTAAGTTATATCTCAAATCATGATATCATCAAATCAGAGTACACGATTTAGATGTCCATAAAATAGCCTTTAAGACTCGTGAGGGCCACTATTAATTCCTAGTTATGCCATTTGCCTTAACTAATGCTCTATCCAGTTTCAAAATTTAATGAATAGTCAAGCCATTTTCTTAGAAAACTATTTTGGTTTTTTTTTTTTATTAAAAGAGACAATTGGGGCATTTGTAATTGGTGTTGGACATTTTGCAACAAAATCAACTATTTGAAAAGCAAACAAAATGTGTTTTTCTAACAATAAGATTGAGTACTTGGGGCATATTATTTTAGAAACAGGAGTCACCACCAAAATTAAAGCATGTTAGGATGAAACCTAACTCTCACTCAAACCCTGGAGGGAATTTTTTAGATTAACAGGGTACTACCTAAGATTTATCTTGAATTATGGCAAGGTTAGTCAACTACTCACCTCCTCGTTGAAGAAATTAAGATAATTTTTAGGGACCAGATTAGTTGTAGACTCCTTTGAGCATCTCAAAACCATCATCTCTACTACTCCTATGTTGGTTATCTCAAACTTTCCTAAAAGTCTTAGGTTAAAGTGTGATACATTTGGGAATGAGGAAAAAACAATGTTCTTACAAGAAGGCAAGACCATTACCTACATAATTAAGACTTAATCACCCAAAAATCTTGTCTTTTCTTTATATAAAAAATGAGATGCTAGTTGTTGTTATAGTTGTACAAAAGTGGAGACCCTAGTTGATAAGAAAGCACTTTAAGAGAATCATTGATCACTTAAGCTTGAAGTATGCACTAGAGCAAAGGATCTGTACCCTAATACGACATAAATGACTCACTAAATTGATTAGATATGACTATGAGAACATCTATAAGAGTGGCAAAGAGAATAAGGTAGTTCCACTATAAGAAAAAAAGCCTTCATTGACAGTTTTTCACTGTCAATGTAAGGTATATCTGTGAAGGTAGGTTATTGTTCATATATGTTATCTATACCAGTGTCAAGAAAAGTTTAAAGGTAACTTAACATATACATATGTTAAGATTTTCTCCATTTTTACAAATGATGAAATCTTATTAGTATGTGATATGTTAATGTTTCTTTCATATATGTTATGGTTGGATTCAACTTATATCAAGATTACTTAATCTTATGTCAAGGTTAACTCACTCTTTTGTTAAGATAGTCCTACAAATGTCAAGGTTAGGTATCATATATGTCATGATTAACCCCACATTTATCAAGGCTTTTAGATACATATGTCAAGGTTGGATTTTATATATATCATAATTGACTTATATATGTCAATGTTTGGTATCACGTGTCTTGGTGGGCACCATATATGTTAAGGATAGGTACCACATGTGTCATGATTGCTCCCATATATCTCAAATTTGAGTATAATGTATGTCAATGTAAGGAATAAGTACTGTCAAGGTTCCCTCGAAAAATTTTAAAAATTATTTTTTAATATGAAAAATTATACCTGTTTCCATGTATAATCAATTTGATATTATTTAAGAATGATAATGACAATCAAAGTATCATGATTTTATATATAATCAAAACATATTTAATATACATTTGATTATTAATTAAAGCACAAATCAAAGAACTTGTTTAAAGTTGTCCCCAATTTCTCTATATAGAAGAAACTCATATAATATACAACGAAATTAAAAACACACTATAAGACAATATACATAAACTTAAATTAAGTTGCTCATTTATATATCTACAACCAAGTCTCTTGCCTCCATCTTGAAGCATTACTTTATAGGAAAGCCTTAAATTTCCAACACCCAGACTTCGAATCTGTAGAAAAAAATATAGAGCATATTAACAAATTAAAAAGAAAAATGTATAATGAGAAGCAATCAAATATCAAGCTTTATGAAGAATTTTAATAGCAAGCTAGCCACTACACCTTTATTAGACAATAATAGATTATTTCTTAATAACACAAGTAAACAAACCAACTCTCAAATATTAAAATATTGATATAGCAAAAACATATGGAGACTAAAACTAGGAGCAAAACCTAAAACAAAAATCATTTTAACCTAATGAAGTTATTGTTTTGGTCCAACCTTAACCAAGATATTAAATATTTAGATCATTATTATGATTTTTTAACCTAACACTTTCCCTGAAATGTCCAAGGTTTCCATCAAACTATACAAGTCAAAGATAGCCCTGAGTTATTCATAGTATATAAATTAGTATAAAAGCCTCAAAACAATGATTTAATATCATGATATATAGACATGCAATTTCACATTCAGTTCCCTACAGGGTTGGTTAATATTCGTAGCCTAGACTTCGCCGTAATATCAAATACAATGATATTTCATTTAAACTTGTTTTGAAAATAAATGCAATGATAAAATTACACTTGGAACCTATTTTAAACTTGAGTGCATGCCTACATTGAATGCTAAGACAAGTTAGAGTGGGGATCTCTAGCTTAATTTGACACCAAAGAAAAGACCAAAAATAAGAATCACTGAGTACATTGAAATCACATCTATAGGCAACAATTAAAATAAATCAAATGATATTTCATTTACAGAATTGTTTGTTTGGTATATGTTTATCCTGACACTATGAAAACATATGGACATGTATTTTCCTATCCAACATATGCCATGTGCACAGTCATGTCAGCTCATATATATGCCTAGCTAATGAAGTCATCCGTGATTTGTGAAGACAAACATATAGGCAACAAGAACAGTTAAATTTTCCATTTGACCTTTGAACCACTAAATGTCGTATGATGCAACTGGGGGTAAGGGACACTAAAGATATTTCAAGTTCTGCATCAATACTATAACAATAATATACCTTTTTCCCCCTCTCAACCTGTTCATTTCAGCAAAGAGAGCCCTGACAAGATGCTTATGAGTTATGTGGCTATCCAAGTAAATGATTTCTAAACCTATCAAAGCTGAAGGTTATTCTTAGCCTGCATCAACATATTTCTATGATCAAATTTCTACAGCGGTCTTAAATAACTTTACATCTGTTCATAGTCAAGCGCACTTGATGATAAAGGGAAAAAGCATCATTGGAACAACCAGAAATTTCTCTATAACATAGGATCTGGTGGGTAGTTTAATAAATAAATATGGTGGCAGCAACTTTGTTATGCGAGTGAGCAAGTCGATATGCCAACATGAAAACATAGACTATATTCTATAAGCCTACAACATGCTGCTTGTGGATTAACATAATATGATTCTCAAAATCAAAACAAAGACAAAAGACTATATACACCAGCTGACCTAATGAATGATTAGTTTACAAAGTGTATTGTGACATCCATATGAATAAAAAATTCACTACAACATAAGGACAAAGAAATATCACAAGTATCTTTATGATTTACCAAAATCAATGCAAGGGCTTTATGCATACTCCAATCAGAAACTTAACAACATACTGCACAAGGATATGACTGAAATTTTCATGAGTCAAACCTTTCTGAAAGCAATCACAACCATGCCTTCCACCTTAGCTATTTTGGAGACAATTTTAGATCATTTTCAGAAGACAACAACCAAAATAACAAGGAGCTTAGTTGTGAAACCCTTCTATATATCATTTTTATTAATCGTTCTAGCATGCAGAAAAAAAAATGATAACAAGACATATCATTTTCCTTCACTTTCTTGGAAACCAATCAGAAATCAAGAACACACTGTACTTCATTCTTGTTTCATTAAAACCAAACAAACACTGAGAAAAAGAAAGAAAACACAGTGCATATTAAACCTAGATCACTTTCTTGGAAACCAAACAAAGCAGAAGAGGAAAGATAAAAACATACGTTTGAAAACACACTCAATGGCTTCTCAACTATGGTAGCTCCAGCGCGCTAACAAGTCACGCACTCAATGCCACCTGAAAAGGTGGAAGTGTTCAAGTCACTGGAAGGGTGGGCCTCCGAGTGGGTCCTACCGCTTCTGAAGCCCGTGGAGCAGTTGTGGCAGCCGTAGGACTTCCTGCCGGACCCCGCGCAGCCGTTCAACGCGTTTTCTGAGTAGGTGATGGAGCTACGTGATCTGACGGTGGAGCTTCCGGACGAGTACTTCGTGGTGCTAGTGGGAGATATGATAATGGAGGACGCCTTGCCGACGTATCAGACGATGATCAATACGCTTGATGGGGTGAGAGATGAGACGGGCGCGAGTGCGAGCCCCTGGGCCAAGTGGACCTAGTCATGGACGGCGGAGGAGAATTGCCACAGGGATCTGTTGAGAACCTATCTCTATCTTTCTGGTCGGGTTGATATGCATATGATTGAGAGGACGGTGCAGTACCTGATCAGCGCCGAAATGGTGAGTGATCTAGAATTTTTTTCCCTGAAGGATTTAAAGCAAATCGGTGTAAATGAAAAGTATTTTTTGAGGAAATTTTTTGATTTAGGGTTCGTGAAATTTAAATCCAATGGCACAAAAGCAAAAAGACCCCTAGAACATATCCTATTAACACAGGGAGCAACAAAAAAAAAGCAATTTTTTTGGTTTTCCTTGGGGGTTTTGCATGGATTTTCTCGGAAATCAAACGATGATGAATTTTCCCGGAAATCGAATGGGGGATGGATTTTCTTGGGAATCAAATGGGGGTTGAAAAAAAAAATAACAATAATAACATGATTAGATTGGTACCTGCGAGGATTGAGAGACGCAGAGAAAACTAGGGCGAATTCTATCGTTTGGATAGCAACTTCAGAAAAGGGCTTCTTGATGGCCAAGGACTAAGTGAGAGAAGCGGATGGCCCTTTTGATATTTATATTTAATAAAGATAAAAAAATAAAAAATAATAAAAAAGGAAATAAACAATTTTCCTCTCTCTATATAAATAATTATTAATTACTCATCTTTATTTTGATTAAATCACTTCCACTTCCATGGATTGAAATTTCCATTTTTATGGACAATATTTTATGAATTAAAATTAATTTGATAAAATAAATTATTAATAATTTTAATTATTTAAATAAATTAATATTAATAGAAAAAGTTGTTAACACATATTTTTAATAAAATTTTAGAAATTAAATCTAAAATAAATATTTTATATAAATTAAATTAAATTTTCATTTAACGTGTTTTAATAAAAATATTTTTAAAAATTTTAAATAAATATCATTTTCAACAAAATGGGCTCCCTTCATCTAACAATATGGTGGAACCACATCAATCTTCATTTTGATACTAAGACTATTGCAATGTCATATGTATTATATTTATGTATAAATTATTTTTATTCAATAAAATCAAATATTTTTTAACTCAATTCTAATTTTATACACTTCCAAAATTCATATTTATTATTCTTAAAATTCAAATATCGAATCTATCGATATATCTCTGTCTACCGATGTTTTTTTTTTTATCATATTTATGTCAATTATATTTACAAAATAACTTTAAAATATAAATTCTTACTTATTTTATCATTTTTTGGAGTTTTTCCAAGCATTCCTATAAATTTTAAATAATTTTCGCTCAACCGATATTTTTGATATATTCGTAAAATCGAAGTACCGATATATGTGTAATTACCGATATTTTCATCCTTGGTCTAGAGAAAAAAGTTTCAAACCCTAAGCTCTCAAAATGAATATCGGGTTTTGAGAAAATGAGGAGTGGTCTTTGTAAATACCACAGGGAACCTTGACAGGTAATTATAACATAATATAGTGACTTATAATTCATAGGTCATTTAAGATCATTTTACTAGAATTAAAATGGCATATATGTTTAAAATCATACTTTGACTTTTGATTTTATGTCAAGCTAGCCACATTATATAAGTACCTTGACATATGAACATACTAACTATACATTGACTTATACATTATCTATCAAGATTCTATTATATAAGTCATGAAAGAATTCAACAAAATTTTATATATGTCATTATTGGTTTAAACAAGTTGTTTATGTCATAGTTGTTCATTTAAAGAGGCAATATTGACACATATCACCTTAAGTCAAGATAATATATGTCAACAATGGCCTTTTTTCTTGTAGTGTTCATGCATTATCAAGGGTGCATGAGAAGGAAGAGAGTCATCCATTATGGCCTTATGAGTTTCCTATAGCAGAGTAGTATAGTATTTTACAAAATGAGTGAAAGAAAGGCACAAAGATATCGTAACTCATTTAAGAAATAGAAGTAAATCTAACATTATAGTCCAAATTTACTTGGGGAAATGCTCAATTAAGGTATAAGAGGAGACTCTGATTAAGGAATCAATCTAACCTTAAAATGAAGATACTACTGAAGAACAGAAACTATCTTTTGAAAGGTTGAATTTTCACCACTTCTTTACTGATTGTTTTCTAAAGAATAAATAAACTGATTACTACCCAAAAAGTGCTATTTTGCGCCTTTAATTCATTATGTTTTAAGCACTTTTATGTAGTAGTTCTCCATTCTTATTCCAATTGGCATGTTAAGGACCTAGCAATGACCTCTAATCATATTTGTGGCTAGTTTTAGTATTTTGACAGCTTTTTGGATCATTAAGACAAGCCAAGCAAAGGAGAGAAGAAAAGAGAAGCAAAGAGAAGCAAAGAGAGAGTGAAGAAAACAGAGGACAGCAGCTGCAGTCTTCCTTCGCACTTTTGGAACACTTCCCAAAGTCCATTTTCTACATTCTATATACCATTTCAAAGCTCAGGAAGTCAAGAATCCAACACTTCAAATCGTGTACGATTTGGAGTTGAAATGAGGAAGATATGGCCTTCGGAAGACAACTGCTCCAAGCATGTGCGAATTTCGCACAACAGCCCAAGCTTGTGCAAAATTCGCACAACACCTTCCCCTTGTGCGAAACTCGCACAACACCTTCTCCTTGTGCGAAATTCGCACAGCAGCCCATGCAAGTGCGAAATCTCCTCTGTTTTTGCCGACTCCATATGAGATCTTTTCTTATGTATTTTTTATGTAAATTCCTTTCTTATCCTTATAACTAGCCAATCACAGGCTTTGCTTTTGTAAAGACTATAAGAGGGGTGGAAATCATCTCTCGACCATGTGTTATCTTTTACACTTAGTGAAATACAGGGCTCTCATGTTTTCCTTTTCTCTCTACTATTTTCTTTTCTTGGAAGCCAAACAACCACTGAGGATGTTTTCCCAGAGGATGAGAGGATAAACCTTTGGTTTCTTGGAGTGAAAGAAGCTAGGTGAAAAGTCCAGATGCAAAGGTGGAAAACTCTCGTGCATTAAATACAGGTAGTTGGAGTTCATAAATGGCTTTTAAATCTAAAGTTTTGCTTTAAATCCCTTAGAATCACTTTGAATGGCCAATACATGGTAAGTTTCAGGTCTCTGTGGATACTTATTTCTAGATCCACATCAGTCCATTAGTTATCATGTACAAGCCATTGGAAAGTGGCTCAAGGTGAAGACCTATAGTTTCTAAAGCCATAAATGGAACTTGATTACCATTTCTATTGACTTTTTATGGATTAAATCTTCATTGTTAAACCTATACCGGTTCGGGAAACAACCATCCTTTATGTTGTTGTCCCCAATGCGAGAAGAAAAATCCGGAATTTCCACTTTGCATTCTGAACTTGATCCTAGCAACCCTTAGCTCCGGGAGACTTTCTTTCTTCCATTTTACCTAGTTCTATATTAGTTTAGTTTCAAACACCACTTTCAAAACAAATTTTATTTTCTTTTAAACTTTAAGTTTTTGACAAAGGAACTCATCAGACTCAGTTTCTAATCTTGAGTATATCACTGGTAGAATGAAAACCCATCCCAGAGTTCGACCCTAGAGCTGCTATACTATAGTAGCTTTGCTACGCTAGTATGAGGTCATAGGATTTATAAATATTTTTTATTAAAATACCCGACTGGGCACGAATCATAAACAATACATACTTTCTTTACACAAAAAATGGAATATTACACAGAATAGGTAAGTGAGATTTCCTTCCAGCATTGATTTTCCACATTACAAATATGGAGAGTAGTTTTCCTTTTTGGCATATTGCATTATCAGCTGGCTGAGTTGGAGTTTCCTTTATCAACCCCCCGCAAGCTAGTGAGTGGTAACTTGTGCACTCCTAGCTTGAATCGAAAGACTTGGAATGAAGTCTTAGGGAGTGCCTTTGTGAATATATCAGCTACTTGTAAGGACGATGGAAGGAAATGAGTAATCAAAACTCCACTTGCAACTTTTTCCCCAACAAAATGATAGTCCAACTCAATATGCTTGGAACATGCATGGAACACGGGATTTACTGTCATGTGAAGGGCACTGAGATTATCACATAGCAATTAAGGAGGTTCACGTAGTTGAATGCCAATATCACCGAGAAGGAAAGTAAGCCAAATTATTTTTGCGGCACTGGATGCAAGGGATCGATATTCAGCCTCAGAAATTGTAGGTTGTCACTTTGAGGACCATGAGGTACAATTGGCTCCCAGAAAAATACAATACCAAGATGTACTTTTTCTTATGTTTGTGCAACCCGCCCAATCAGCATCACAAAAACCAATGAGACGAAGAGAACTTTGCTTAAAAAACTTGATTCCATGCTCCATTGTTCCTTTCAAATATCTAAAGATGCATTTGACAGCTCGCAAGTCAGCTTTAGTGGGTGCTTGGAAATGTTGGCAGGCCTTGTTTGCTGCATGCACAATATCAGGCCTTGTGAAAGTTAAATATGGAAGAGATCCAACAAGTTGCCTATATCATGTAGGATCAATAGGTTGTTCATCAGAAGGTGTGATGATTGACTTAAGAGCCATGGGTGTGTTGATATGAGTACACTCCATCATTTTTGTGTGCTCTAGGAGATCTCTAGTGTACTTTGTTTGAGAAACAAACAACCCATTAAGAAGATATTTAACCTCCAATCCTAAAAATAATGTAAAGATCCTAAGTCCTTGAGAGAAAATTCACTACTCAGGGTGCTGATGAGGTCACTAATGATGTTGTTATCATTGCCTATGACTATAATATCATCAACATAGATAAGTAGCAAAATAATAGATTGACCTTTGAGAAGAATAAGTAGAGACGAGACTGCTTTACCATAGTAAAACCCCAAATGAAGAAGACATTGGGATAGTCTATCAAACTAGGCCCTTGGAGCTTGCTTAAAGCCATAAAGAGAGCGATTCAATTTGCAGACATGATTCGAAAGGTCCTCGTTTATAAATCCGGGAGGTTGTTCCATGAATACTTTTTCCTTTAGAAACCCATGTAGGAAGGCATTCTTAACATCCAATTGCCTCATTGTCCACCCCAAGGTTATTGCTAGTGAAATGATCAATCTGATTGTAGTATGCTTTATAATTGGGCTGAAGCTCTCTCCAAAGTCCAAACCCGGTATTTGAGAAAAACCTCGAGCAACTAATCGTGTTTTTGTATCTATCTATGGTTCTATTTTTCTTTAGCTTTGTTTTAAACACCCATTTAGAACCCACAATATTTGTAGTTGGAGGCCTAGGAACCAAATCCCATGTTCAATTTTGGATTAAAGCCTTGATTTCGTCTTGCATTTCTTTGAGCCAATGGGGAATTTTCAATGTTGTACGATATGTTTTTGGCTCACTAATATCGCTTCATGTGGCAGCAAAAGTAACCATTTGAGATTTTAAACTGGGATCATTCTTGAGTTTACTTTTAGTGATCATATGAGTTCCTTTGTTATCTGTGTGTTGGCCTTGAGGAGAAGAGATGTCAACAACAATTTGCTTGCTAATATCAGGAACTTCATCATCAACACTATGACTTGTTGATTTGTTTTGCGGAGATGGACCAACATGCTCATTTTTCTGCCATTTTTGAGGAAAAGAGAGATCAACTACTAGGTGCTTACTGATATCCGGAAAAATACTAACATTGGCAGGCTTGTAGCTACTAGTAGACTCAATCTGGGAGAGTGTTCCAGTAGTAGTAGCAATGTTGGAATTGTGGCCACTAGCACCAAGAGCAACATCAGTGGGAGTTTCAATAGTAATGACAGTATTGTAGTCATTTGTACTAGAAGCAACAATGGAAATTTCAGTAGCAACAACAGTGGGAATTCCAGTTAGATTAACACATGATGCTTCTATATTTTGGTTAGTATTGCAACTAGCATAAATTCCTCCTTCAACACTAAACTAGTTTCTTTGCTCAATAGTGCATGGACAGTGGTTGCACTTCTTGGAGTTGCTTGATTGATTAACAGTGTTCTCCTTCCAAGACTTAGTTTGGTGATCTATTTTTGAAGTCTCGCAAAAAGCATCTGAAGTTGAGAATGATACCATTTTTATAGGAATCTGTAAATGATTTTCCTTAACAAGAGAGTTAACATAAGGAAAACAATTTTCATTGAAGATGACATGAGGAGATATGTAAACTCTTTTAGTTGAAGGATGCAAGCATCTATAACCCTTGTGTAGAGAGTTATATCCAATAAAAACACATAGATATGTCTTAGGTGAGAATTTATTCTTCCTGTAGTCTCTAAGGTATGGAAAACACTAACAACAAAAAATTCTTAAGCTCCTATATTCTGGATATTGTTTGAAGAGCATAAAGAATGGACTCTCCATTTTCAACACCGTGGAAGGCATCCGATTAATGAGGTATACGGCAGTAAGGAATGCATCTACCATAGACTCAATGGTGGTTTCGCATTGAAAAGCATTGTTAGACCCATTTCAACAATGTGTCTATGCTTTCTCTCTGCAACCCCATTTTGTTCTGGAGTTCCTGGGCATGAGACTTGTTGCAAAATTCCACACTTGCTCAAGTGATTTTGAAATTTAATTGATTGAAACTCATCTCCACCATCACTTTGGAAGATTTTTATCCGTCTTTCAAGTTGATTCTCAACCAGATTTTGAAACTTCAAAAAAGATTCAAAGAAATCCGATTTTCTTCTCAAGGGATAAAACCATGTACAGCAAGTATGATCATCAATAAAGACAACATAATACTTGTATCGTTGACTTGAATTATTTGGTGCAGGTCCCCATAAGTCACAATGAATTTTTTCAAGAGGATTGCTGGAAATTTTATTTCTTAAGCCAAAATGAAGTTTACAGTTTTTTCCTAACTGACAACTAACACATACCGTTGTTGATTTCATCAAACTAGATACTTCAATGAAATTCTTATCTTGCAGAAGCTTTATAGATTTTGTTTGCGGATGCCCCATGCGTTAATGCCACACTTCTTATTAGGAATGGCAACGGGCGGGTTTGGGACGGGTCACCCCTATCCCTTTCCTGTCCTAAAATATTTAGTTATTTTCCATCCCGTCCCAAACCCGAGGTGGGCCGGGGCGGGACATTCCCATCCCCATTATGAAGTTAAAATTAAAATCCCATCCCCGGCCTGGCCCGACCCGACCCGGGTATGTGTTGTTGAGGCGGGGTGGGCTGGGCTGGGCAGCTCTACATGCCTCGCAATCAATTGTCAGTTTCTTACTCTCGAGCATAAGACAAATTGGGCTTGTCACTTGTGAAGCAGGCCCAAGTGACCCAGCTTATACATCATTGTACAGGATCGATCAAAAACGTTCATTTCAATTATTAGTTTTGTACCCTATGGGCCTAATATCAAGCCAGATTATAGACGTCCACTCACGTTCTTGTGATTTTCAATCTTATGGTCACTCGACTCACTCCTTGCCTGATTTGACATCTAGCATTTGGCAAAATTTCTCTTGATAATTCATTCAACAGAAGCACCATAGAGAACCCATAACAGCAGGTTCATCCTAAAACATATTATCTACAAACATTAATCAACCTACATGAGCTTGGAATAAAGGATGTCTAGAAATGATTGAGAATATGCTCACAGTTCTCTTGGTATCAAACTAACACTCTGACAAGGACTTTATTACATACAAAAAAGTGGAGCACGCCATAGCCCTAGCCTTCACCTCTTCAAATCTTGCATCCTTAGGCAGATCTAGTAAGTGCAAACATACCAGGTGGTAAACAGCCCAACAACTAATGTTGACCGCTCACAAATAACCATTTTCTTGAACTTAAAAAGGTGAGGGAACTACCCATACTGCACATCTATGAGCCATCAACTTATATGAGGTAATGAAAAACAAGTCCAGCATCACTAAAGCATCTAATGACTTCTATTCATGCCTACACCAGTATAACAATCAATTTTCCCGGTTCAAATTTATTTTCAATGTGTAATGCTAGGATGATCACATTGAAGTCTCTTAAACTCACATGCTATCAACTTCGCCAACTAGAAATAGACTTAGGGACAAGTGTGATAGTATTTGAGGTTGTTTCCAACCTGCATCAGGAAGGTAACAGCATTGATACACAATTCCAGTGTTACACCAATATAGACAGAAACAGAAACACATAAAATTCCATTGACACCAACACACACAAACAGAAACAAACAAAAGCAGAGAGAAAGAGAAAACCTTGATATTTCTTCAACATCCTTCATAACTTCTACAGAACTTGTTTCTGGTACTTGACCGCCAAAAATGATCTCATCCAAAATAGTATGCAACTGCAAAACATTAAAAATATTAATAACAGGCAAAACAATAACAAGAAAAAGCACATTTACTGAAAATGTTTAGAATTTGCACAAGAAGGCCTCAATGAAGATGCAACTGGGTGGAGCTGTGTGGAAGAGTAATTATTTAACCTCTTATAGCAGACAAAAGAAAAACAAGAAAATGAATGTATACTGAAAATATTTAAAATTTGCATTTGGGGGGCTCAGCGAATATACAATTTGGTGGGCCACTAATTATAAAAAAAAAATACCAAATAGGATGGTAATGATGTCAAAACAAGTGTATCTTATGACCCTTCTAAGACAACATTTAGGCATTGGTAAAGAAGCACACTTCTAAGTTACAGGTTCGAATTTCAAGAATTACCAAATAACTTATAGAATTGGTTCAGTTCATTCAACTAGGAAGTTGGAACAGAATGAACAACTATCCAAGTCAACCCAAATAACTTGAGTTAGTCTTCCAGGATGGTAGTGCAAGACAGGCAGTATATTTAATTTTATAAGTGAAGTACCATCATGGGCTCAACCATTGCAAAAGGTTTGTGATCATTGTACAGAAACATAGAAAATAATGTTAGCCAATATTTGACCTGCTAATAAAGTACCCATTTCCAAGCATTAAAAGTGACACTAAGCAAAATGAGGGAGGAGAAAATATCACCTTGCTATAATTGAACACTATGTCAAGCTCGCATACATTTTTGAAGCACTTGTCCAATGTTTCCACCAAAACTAAAGGCAGAAGAGTCAAGAGTAAACAAATGATATGACCATTAAAAAATATCAAAAGCACTGTTGTATTTTAGCTTATTTTATATGAATATGATATACTGAATGAACATGGTCTTTCACCCTCATCAAGAGCTCCAAACTGTTAAAACATAGAGCAACTAGACATGAATCCAAATAATCAAGAGCTCCAATGAAAGCAATCCTAAAACAATAGGTGCAGTTGCATCCCATGGGAAGTAATGGCCTCTAATTCTGACGACAAGGTTATATTTTTTCAACACATCAGGACCTAGAGAGGCAAATTTATCCATATCCAATTTCTCAGCATCAAAGGCCTGGGAAGCAGCAGCAACCCCCATTCCTTCATATAACAAATGTTTGCAAAGAGATATTTCTACAGTAAAGCCCAAGACATAAGTGCCTTTGTGAAGTTCATAGCTTCAGGGAGTGTTGTGCACAGGATATTTCTCCACACGTCTATTGTTCAAAGTGGAGTTATTAATAAAGAAAATGGAGTCATCCCATAACTGAAGTTATCATCACAAATGTCATAAAAGAAATGGAACTCACATCATTTGTTGAAATCTAAAAAAGAAATCATCTTTAGATACTATGAGAAATAAAACTGACTTAATTTCAGATCTTACATAGAAGTAATGTGATTTATTTCATTTCAGTAAGCCAAAACACCTTGAAATTATGTAAATCCTTGAAATATAAATGAGAAACAGTCAATTTCTCTTACCAATAGAAGGGTCTGCAAGAACATTTATGAGCTCCCTTGAATATGAGACATAATTTGCATTAAATAAATCTTCTACTGCTTCATTGTTATCCAGTTTAAGTGGAGGACAGTTTTCTTTCTTAGCACGAAGAAGATATATTGTTGACTCGTCCCCAATTGGTGTACCTTTGATTTAGTCCTCAGACGGGAGTTATCAACAAAATTTATAAACCTAATTCACCATATACTAGGGTAGCATAGCTAGCATAGCATAGTGGTTCTAGGATCGTCCACGCGGATGGGTTTTCATTTCACACATGATATTAGTTTAAAGAATTGGGTTGGTGTTTTTTCTTTTATAAGTTAGCTTTAAAAGAAAACATAAAGTTGATTGAAAAAGGGGTTGGTTTTAAACTAACCAAAAATAGTAATTGATTTTAATTACAAAGAAAAGGTTTCTTGGATTTTCAGGTCACTAGACTCAAGTTCCTTATACAAAAGGGAAGATTCCGGATCTTTTCCTTGCATTGGGGATTTAACCTATAATTATCCTCCCAACCGGTGTATTACAGTTGCTTCCCATTAATGATTTCAACGCTAAATCCCTCTCACTGATGCATCTTGCAATGGCTCGTACCTCTCACCTAGCATTTGCCATTCAAGGTGATCCTTAACCTTGGATTACCCTTCAAAAGCGCACAAGAGATAACTAATGGATGTCTCCAGGGAGTCCAAAAGCTTACCAAGTGTTGGCTATTCTAAGTAATCCTACCTTTAAACCACCTCTCAGAGGCTCGTAAGAGATAACTAATGGATCTCTATGGATTGAGTTCGAAAAGCTTACCAAGTGTTGGCCCAGGTGATTATAAGGGATTTTAAGTTAACTAAAAATATAAAAACCATTAACGGGTCACAACTGATTACTACTCAAAAAGTGTTATTTCATAGCTTGTAATTAACTCTTATAAACACTTTTGAGTAGTAGTTATCACCTTTTAACCCAATTAACATATTAAGGACCCTTGCAATCAATTCTAATCAAATTGTGTTAAGTTTTGGTGTTTTGATAGTTTTTTTATCACCAAAGCAATCAGAGATTTAGGAAAGTTCTTTGGAATCCATGGAAAAGCAATGGAAAGCTCAGAAACATGAAGAACTAAAGCTTTGAAGTCCTTTGCCATAAGCAAATCCGGAATGCAAGGAGTAAAAGATGTCCAGACAAGGCGTCCGGACAGGATGGCGGCGGAACATGGTCTGTGGTGGGCTGTCCGAATGACGTAGCAAGGCTTGCTCACTTTAGTCAATGATCCGGACAACAAATCCAGATAGGATATGCTATCGTCCGGGTGTGATGTTCACGAGTGTCGTGTGCTTCTCCCTGAGGGAGTCCGGATAGGGGAGCGCACCACATGTCCTCTTAAGGAATCCAAATGGAGTTGATCCGGATAGCCATGCGTACTCCGCGTCATCCGGGAGAGGGGTCCCTACACCTTGCAAGTAGACGGTCCCCCTTGCGGCATAGCTTATTCCACTCGAGGAGGAATTCTATCCGACTGAAGTTCCACCTTCTCCGGATATCTCACAGTTGGATGGAAGAGGAGGACGTTTCAACTTCTCCGGTCAGACATATCCGGATCCTCTGATAGCGCTTACCCGGAGAGTTTTTCTCTCAGTATACAGTGCCGCGGTGTCTTCCTAAAGCTTCCTGATATTTCCGACCGACATCTTGAGATAGTTTGCTTTAGATATTTGTTGTCTAAATCCCCAAAGTCTCCTTGTAACCCACCTATCATAGGATTCCTTAGTCTTTAAGTAAGAACAAAGGGTGAATAACCTCATAGATATAGTTTGTAATTTTCTTTACAATAGGAATTATTATGTAATCGGCAGAAGAAAGAAATATATTTTTATAGAGCACTTGCTCTGTTTTTCCTTCATATATTTGTTTTCTCGTTAGTTTTCTTTCTAGCAAAACAAGCTTTGAGGAAGTTTCCTCAGAGAATGGGTGGCTAGACTTTTAGTTCCTTGGAGCTAAGGTTGCCGGGAAAGGTTCCAAGTGCAAGAATTTATAGCTTTGTGGTTTCAGCCATTAAAGAAGAGAAAGTGTGATCCTTTAATGATTTCTATGTTTTTAGTTAACTTAAAACACCTTCAATTCACTTGAGCCAACACTTGGTAAGGCAAGTGATCTCCGTCCATGGAGATGCACTAGCTTACCTCTTGAAGCTTTTGGGAAGTGACTTGAAGGTAGGATTTTCTAGAATTGCCAACACTTGGTAAGCTTTTGGACTCCAAGGAGACATCCATTAGTTATCTCTTACGAGCTTGAGAAGGGAAGTCCAAAGTTAAAGATCACCTTGAATGGCAAATGCTAGGTGAGAGGCACGAGCCATTGCAAGTTGCATCAGTGAGAGGGAATTAGAGCTGAAATCCATTTAAAGGATACATCTGTACAAAACCGATTAGAGAATTGACTATATGTTAATTCTCTAATGCGAGGAAATGAACCAAATGACCGGAGCTCTGTTTTTGCATAAGGAACCTTTCCCCTGTGAACCTAAACCTCCAAGGAATGTTTTTCTTCATAAGTCATTTCCATTACTTTCTTTTTAGTTAGCTTTAAACAAAACCTCATTTAAACAAAGTTTGTGTTTTATTTCTTAAGCTAACCTTGAAATGAAAAAACACCAATTTAACTTTGAATTGGTATCAGTTGTGAGTTGAAAACCTTCCCAGTGAACGATCCTAGAGCCACTATGCTATATTAGCCAAAGCTATCCTAATGCATGGTGATATAGGTTATAAATTTTGTTGATCACTCCCTCAGTCAAGGAGCACCAGCTGGACATGAATCAGCTAAGACACCAATTGGGAACGAATCAACAACTTCCTCTTCATTAAAAATTGAAACAAGGAAAACTCCCACTTTTGTAGTCAGGTCCCTTACCTAGCTTCCTTCCGTCCAAGAAACAAAAAGTCTAGCCACTCATCCTCTGAGAAAACATCGTCAAAAGTTGTTTGGCCAGAAAGAAAAATACAATCAAAATGAGTAGGTAAGACAGAGCAAAGCTCTGTATAATTCTTACTAAAAAATGTACAAGTGATCCCCCTAAGAATGCCTTCCGAGATTCTGAGATAAATATTACAAAGAGATATCTTAAGATATATAAAGAAAGATATTTTCAACCCCTCAGTTAGATATCCTAAATATCTTAAAAGATCTTTAGCTGATTACAAGGAGAGAATAGATAATTACACAAAATATCTTAAGGTAAAAATCTAACGGAGTCGGTGCAAAATATCTGAAGATTACATGAAGATTTCGCAAGTGAGAAATGAAGCTGCGAAAATTTCGCAAGAGGAAAAGGAGATGCGAAATTTTCGCAAGTGAAAAAAGTGGCTACGAAAATTTCGCAGGTGGTGAAAGGTGATGCGAAATTTTCCTTCTATCTTGCGAAAATTTCGCAAGTGGTTGCGAAATTCTTTAGTGTTAGATTCCTCATCTGATTCTTTTCCTTGTACACTTCACTGATTTGGCAAAGGCTTTGAAGCTCTCCAAAACTTGGATTCTTCATGTAATTTAGCTTCAATCTTGCTTTGCCATGGATTATACCAAGTTCTCCCCCATTCTTGGCTTGCTTCAATGATCAAAAAGCTACCAAAAACACCAAAACTAGCCAAAAAGTGATTAGAAACATTTGTAAGGGTCCTTAACGTGCCAATTGAGTTAAAAGGTAATAATTACTACTCAAAAGTGTTTAAAAGAGTTTATAAGAAGCTATGAAAGAGCACTTTTTGAGTAGTAATCAACTGCACAGGAAAACATACCACATAAGAAAGAACACCAATACCATATCCTAGTAAAAATCTGCCATAATCAAGAGAAACAGATCCCTATATTGAAACCACTAGAGGGTTAAACATGCATAATAGTATTCATAAATATATCAAATCAGATAATATTATGGCCATTGATTTCTGAATATGGCTAGTGATGCGACTCATGGTAGCTTAGCTTTAAAGGCGTATCAACAAAATTTATACCTTAAATACTATTACTAAAGTAGCCAAGCTACTATAGCATAGTGGTTCTAGGATCGTTCACTGGGAAGGGTTTTCGCAAACACTAGTGATATTCAAATTAGGAAAATAGGTGATTTTCTTATGGATGTTAGCTTTAAAAGAAGATGAAAATGTTTTAGAAAGATTTAAACTAATTTAAGCTAACATTAAAGACTAAAATGAAAGGGTGTAAAAACAAGTTTCTCAAAGATAGGATAGCTATGCTCTGGCTCTTATGCAAATTGGAAATCTCAGGATAGGCTCCTCGCGTTGGGGTTGCAACTATGGTGATGCTTGCTTCCCGAACCGGTATGGATTTAGCAAATCAAGTTTTAATCCTTTAAAATGGCAAAACAGATGGTAGTGAATTTCATCAATGGTTATTCACCTTAGACTTCCTTTGAATGGCTCGTAAGAGATAACTAATGGTCTAAAGCCAAAAGCTTACCAAATATTGGCAACTCAAAGTCATTCCAGGTGATAAACTCACCTTTCAATGGCCATTGAAATTGGTTCTAATGGATTAATGCAAAACTTGGAATTGAAAACCTCACCTTCCAATAGCTCATAGGAGATAACTAATGGATAGAAATCCAAAAGCTTATCAAGTATTGGCCATTGGAAGTTGTCCAAAGGAAATAAAAACCAAACTTTGCATTAATGAACCATTAATGAAAAACGACTACCTTACCTTCCAGGCGCGAGAAATTTCCATGGGATTGCATCCAAGCCATCACATAACATCCATACTTTGAGAAACTTAAAGGTTTTAGCCAACCATCCTCTGAGGAAAAGTCCTCAGAGGCTGTTTGGCTTCTAAGAAAATAGAAATGGGGAAGAACAGGAGAAGAGAGAAAAACAGAGCTTTATATATTTCTAAGTTAATGTACAGAGGATCGATCCCCCCAATCCATCTCTTCCAATCTATCTCCCTTTCTAGAGGTGTTGTGCACCTCTATATATAGCAAAATTACAAGATAAAGCCTTATGTCGGCTGAATACAAGGTTACAAAAGGAATTTACACGAGAAAATATCAAGCTAAAAATATCTGGGAAGTCAGTGGTGCGTGCGTGGAGAAACAAAGGAAATTTGGCATTTTCGCAAGGTGAATTTCTCCTTGCGAAATTTCGCAATGTTGCGAAATGGCAAAATTTCGCACCATGAGGAAAATCCCCTTGCGAAATTTCGCAAGGAGAAATTCACCTTGCGAAATTTTCGCAAGGTTTGATGCAGTTGTCTTCCGAAGGTCATATCTTCCTCATTTCAGCTCCAAATTGTACACGGTTTAAAGCGTTGGATTCTTGACTTCCTGAGCTTTGAAATGGTATATAGTATGTAGAAAATGGACTTTGGAAAGGGCCCCAAAAGTGCGAAAGAAGAATGCAGCTGCTGTCCTCTGTTTTCCTCTTCTCCATTGTTCTTGCTTGTGCTCGTGTTTCCACTTGAAATTCAAGCCTGTAAACTTCCAAAATCCTTGCTTTAACTTGTCCAAGTAGCTCCTCCATCATTTGGCATGCTTGAATTGATTCATAAGCTGATAAAAACATGTAAACTTGCCACAAAATGGTTAAAACCAATTACTAAGGACCTTAATGAATTAATTGGGTTAAATGAATATGATTACTACTCAAAGGTGCTTAAAACCATTATAATTAGGTCTACAAAATAGCACTTTTTGGTAGTAATCAGCTAGTAGAATGTTTTTCATATTATTTCAAGTTCATTGACTCGGGAATACACGTTCAAACCAAATGAGACAAGGATAGCATTGGAAGAGATCTCAATACTTACACATGACCCAAATTCGAAAGAGCCACAAACAATAACAAATATACTAAGAAGAACCATCCGTAGACCACCATTGTTTCCTGCCGCTTCCCATGACTATTGAAGGGGATATTTTCCATTAGATTTTTCCAGCTAAAGATCACAAAATTGAGAGCGAGTTAATGCCTTAGCAGTGATTAATAAAACAAGTATAGGTAATGGGTGTGGAGACTGGTGAAAAGTAGCAACAAGGCAGGCCAAAAGGTCCCATAAGAATGAAAGTAGGACAATTCATGCAATAAATCATTTTCAGAATGAAGCAAATTCCTAAATCCCCTTTAACCAAGCTGGACTTAGAAGGCTTGTTAATGGCTTTTGGACTAGACTGACCAAACCCACTTCCTATAACACAAGATTTCAATCTAAGAATTTTCTAAACTTTCAAAAATAAAAGACAAGACTTTGAATAGCATCGAAAATAATCTAATGACATGAAACTAAAAACAAGAAACAAATTATCAAACTTTGAAGACATGACATGGATTCACTTCTTAGTTGACTTCAACTGAATTAAAAACAAACTTTATCACATGAAACAACTAATCTAACGAACTAAAATTATAAAATCTTCTTAACTAAGTAAAATGAATTGAACTAAATCTACATAAACCTAAAAAGACATGAACTTGCATATATCGAATCAATCTTTACTAATGCACTAAAATAATAAGAGTATTTAAAACAAATAGATGAATTAAATTAAACTAAAACAAAACAAATTTGAACACATGGAATTAATTAAACTAAGGAACTAGAAATTGTGAAGACAACCAAACTAAACAAATAGATTAGTAGTAAATCTTAAACAACACTAAAGGTATGAACTTGATCACATGAATCCACTAAACCAAAAAATTAAAAATAAAATTGTAAAACTATAACTAAGCAAGATGGATTAAAACTAGGTCAAAACAAAATTAAATGATGAACTTTAACACTCGGAAACCAATAGATAAATAAACTAAAATAATAAAAACAACTAATCTAAACAAAATGAATTGAAACTCAACTTAAATAACATAAAAAGGAGCTTGATTGTATGGAATTAATTAAAGTAAAGAATTAAAACTACAAGACTATGACTAAACAAAATGGATTAAAAGTAAACCAAATAAAATCATATTTTTCCAAATTGACATCATGAATCAAAATTAAATTAGGCAAAATTCAAACTTTTAAAATTAGCCCATTGGATCAAAATGAAACCAAACACAATGCCAACTTTCAAACCAAAAGCATGAATCTTAACAAAACAAAGTTTTAATTTTTCAAACTAACATAATGCTAACCTTTCGATGGAGCGCCCTCCACTCTTTCTATGGCTTGTGCATGCAAGTTGCTCAACCAAAAAAATCTAACCATGTACTGCTATCCCTCACCCAAAAGTGCTACCGTGGAGGTTCTACTGGTGCGTGTGTGGGCTATACAATGGACTTTGTGGAGGCACATCAAAAAATTTCCAAAAGTGGTTGTTGCTTCTTCTTATATGGTTGTGTGACTGTCTTATGCGTGCATGTCAAGCTTGTTGTGTGGCCCACTTAAGCCTGTGTACCTTTTATCTTGTATGGTGGCTGGTAGTGGAGAATTCCTAAGGTAGGTTGTGTGTTTTCCCCACCCAAAGTCGTGAATCTCTCTCCAAAAAAAAAAAAAGAAAAAAAAAACCCCGCCCTAAAGACGTGAATTTTTCTCTCCCAAGAATTCTAGTTTATGGTGTTGTCATTTGAAGTGGTAGATTGTCACTTTCCAATGGTGGTTCTGTCCCCTTCAAGTGGGTTGTGCATGGCCTTCCCCTCTCTCTCTCTCTCCAGATCCACCAGCCTATATCTTCCATGGCAATTGGCAACCATCCTATCCCAGAGGAGTCCTCCCATTTTTTTATTAACCATCTAATTTTAAAAAATTTTAAAGTTATCCTCTCCATTTTAAAAACAAATTCTGATTTTCCAATAAATAAAAAACTAAATCTCCTTTTTTAAAAAAATAATAATAATCCGATGTCAACCCTTTCTTTTCCATGGGTTAGTTTCATTGCAAAAGCATCAAATTTGTTAAATTAATTAATTGAATGAATAAATAAATAAATTAGAAAAATAATAAAACAATAATAAATTAATTAATTAATTAAAAATAAATAAATAAAATAAAATAAAATAAATGATAACAAATAAAATAAACAAGTGATTGATAATAATAAAAATAAAAATAAATCAATAGATAAAAATGAGCCACACAAGCCATGAAACCATGCAAATCATACAAGTCATGCAAAGAATGCCTAAAAGGTGACCTAAGTGTGTTTAAAGTGGGCCTAGGTGAACCTAAGTATGCCTAGATAAACCTAGGTGACTCTAGGTGGGCCTAAATGGGCCTCGGTAAGCTAGGTGAACCTAGGTAGGCATAAGGTGGGTCTAAGTGGGTCTAAGTGGGCCTAGTGTCACGGACTTAGTCGTTTACTAAGCTCGTGCGGCACTTAGACAAGTCAAGACGCTTGATCTTGCTAAGTCAACCTTACTCCCACTGCTTAGCTTGCTAGGCTAAGACGCTTGCGACTCGAAAGTTGTAGAAGGCGTAGTAGGAAACTCTTAAAGAATAGAAGCTCCTATTACTCAAGGAAGCCTTTACAAGTGCTTTGAGGACTCACTTGCTTAGTTAGGAAGTGATTTGGGTGGTGCCTTGGCCAAATGAGGCCCTCACCTATTTATAGGCACCAATGGAACTCTTTGGAACCTTGGAGGATTCCTTACAAATCAAGAAGATTCTATAATAACCATATGTACAAGAGATCTCTAGAATTCTCTAGAAAGCCTTGGACTCTTCTCATGCCTTCCACCATAGTGTAGAGATGTGTGGACATCTCTAAGCATCTCTAGAACCTTCCACACTCTTCCCTCCAATGGCTTAATATAGATGGCTCCAAGAGTCTCTAGAATCTTCCTGGGTTCTATATAAACCCATGAGGAAGCTCATTTGAAACATCTTGTGACACTCTCCCCCACCTATGCCTTTGACGTCCTCGTCATTGCCTCTTTCTGAAATCTCTCGATGTGTTTCCAGAACCTTCTCAAGGCATCTGCATGTTCCCAGCTTACCTGCCTCCTAGGTAGTCCTTTCCATCGGACTAGATACTCTATCACAGGAGGGACCCCTTGTCTCCTGGTGACCCGTTCAGCCAGGATATTTTTCACCTCATTTTCTCGTGAGGCCTCGGATGGATGCAGATCCCTACACTTTTGATGCTTGGAGTGCTACTTCCTCTTACCCATCAAGTTCACCTTTCCCTTGGTGACCTTGTCGATGTATGTGTGGGCTACTTTAGCTCGCTCCCCTTTTGCCTCCTTTACTTGCACCCCTGATAGTAAGAAGGTCTTAGGTGTACTAGGCTTTGGGTTGAATTGGAGGGCACCTAGTAGCTGCATCGAGCCCATATGTGCTTCGTCCTCCTGTTCCCTCTCCTTAATCATGGCATTGAGCGCCTTCCTCTTTGGACAATCCTGTGCCCAATGTGGACTGTCACATAGGAAACATTTGATTTTAGTCATAAACTCCTTCCTTTCCGCCTTACCCCTTCCTTTTCAAACGTTAGGCGTATTGCCTGATCCCATTCTAGGAGCATTGTAGTCCATTGAGACCTTGTCTCCCCCACCCGTGGCGTGGCTATTCTTTAAAGACTCAACCTTGGATGAGTCTCCTCTTTTGTAATCTATTAAAGACTCTGCTACTGCCATAACAGTGGCTAATTCTTGAACGCCTTGGTGCCTTAATTCTTGCTCGGCCCACCTTTGCAGGTTATCCATGAAGTTGAATAGCAACTCCTCCTCATTCATGTTAGGAATCTTAAGCATGAGTGAAGAAAATTCCTTGACATAGTCGCAGCCCGTGTGCTTGAGACGCCTCATGTTTTTCCTAGCTAGGTAAGCCACGTCCTCGGGGTAGAACTGCCTCTTAATCTCTCTCTTGAAGTCCTCCCACGTCTCTATGGTGCAAATGTCTTTCTCCATATCGGCAAACCTCCGACGCCACCATAGAGTAGCTGTGTTAGTAAGGTAGAGGGTTGTAGTTCTTACCTTAGTCGCCTCATCAGTCAATGCAATAGCCTCGAAGTATCGCTCCATATGCCATAAGAAGTCATCCAACTCCTTGGCATCCCGCTTGCCACTAAACCCATGTGGCTTCGGTACCTCCACCCTAGATGCCTCATGTGTGGCCATGACCCATGCTAACACAACAGCCTTATAGATGGCCAACTCCTGCCTAACCTCCTGGTCTCGGGACTCCATTCGAGTGGCCAAGGCCTCTATCCTTGACTGTATGCTAGCAAGCATGCTCAAGACCTTTCCTTGGAAGGACACAAACTCCTCGTGCGACACTAGCTAAACCTGTGAGACTAAAACCCTCTCACGATGGTCTTGGATCTACTCCCTTAGATCTTTTAAGCCCTTCTCCATGCCTTGCTAGTCCAACCCCTCCCGAGTGTCCCCCATGGCTAGCTCCACCTTGGCTAACCTTGCCTCCATGTTGGCAACGACATCATGAGATTTATTCTTCTTGCCCATGCCCCATGCAGTAGGCTCAGTCTCCCTCCCACGGGTTTGCTCGCTAGTCTCCTCCACATTAGAGCCTGACATGCTTCCTTTACTATGCCCGCTTCGTAGCCACGCTCTGATACCACTTGTCATGGACTTAGTCGTTTACTAAGATCGTACTGCATTTAGACAAGTCAAGACACTTGATCTTGCTAAGCCAGCCTTACTCCCAATGCTTAGCTTGCTAGGCTAAGACGCTTGCGACTGAAAGTTGTAGAAGACGTAGTAGGCAACTCTTAAATAATAGAAGCTCTTATTACTCAAGGAAACCTTTACAAGTGCTTTAAGGACTCACTTGCTTGGTTAAGAAGTGATTTGGGTGGTGCCTTGGCCAAATGAGGCCCTCACCTATTTATCGGCACCAATGGAACTCTTTGGAACCTTGGAAGGTTCATTACAAATCAAGAAGATTCTAGAATACCCTACATAATTCCATGTACAACCATATGTACAAGAGATCTCTAGAATTCTCTAGAAAGCCTTGGACTCTTCTCATGCCTTCCACCATAGTGTAGAGATGTGTGGACATCTCTAGGCATCTCTAGAACCTTCCACACTTTTGCCTCCAATGGCTTAGTGTAGATGGCTCTAAGAGTCTCCAGAAGCTTCATGGGCTCTATATAAACCCATGAGGAGGTTCATTTGAAGCATCATGTGACACTAGGGTGTCTAAATGAACCTAAGTAACCTAAATGGGCCTAAGGTGGTGTCTAATGAGCTAAGTGGGCCGAAGTGAACCTAGATGGGCCTAATGTAGTGTCTAATGGGCCAAGTGGGCCTAAGTGGGCCGAAATGAACCTTGATGGGCCTAAGGTGATGCCTAATAAGACAAGTGTGCCTAACTATGCTATCTTAAAAGTGTATCTAAATGAACTATCCTAAAAAAAGAAAAGAAAATACTAGGTTTAACTAGGGGGTGCCAAGGGTCACAATGAGGGGCCAAATAAATCCCTTGACCAGAGTCTCCAAGGTGGATCGAAAGATAAGTTGTACAAGTAGTGTGAGCTACCAAGGAACTACTATGGAATACTGAAAAATCACCAAATAGGGCATGTGTTAAGGGGACAAAATGGAGGATTTACAATATCTCATTGGATATGCTACCTTAGAATATCATGTTCATAGGATATGTACATCCAAGGATGTCATATCTCATTGGAAAACTTATCCTAGGATATGTATTTCCTATCCAATAGGATATGATTTCCTAGTGTGTGTATATATATATATATATCTTATTCTATCTTATCCAACCAACCAAGCGTAGCCTTTATGGAAGAACCAATAGTTCATTACTAGAGTAATGACATACATGCATTTGCAACAACCAAACAAACCCTATCCAATTGTTTGGTTGTCGTGAAAATTGGTTTTTTTTTCTTTTTTAAGTAAAGTTCTTATTACATTACAAAGGGAAAGTGAAAGAGGAAAGGTATAGGGCTTGTGGAGGTACGTACCTTAAGGTGGCTTCATCAATTAGAGTAGGAGAAATCACAACCCGGGGAAAGAGCAAACCATGGCCCTTTCTCTATTTTGAATTAATAGAAAGAAAAATGACTTGTGAAGAGCAAACTATATAGTCCACTTTTCTTTATTGAATTTTTAGTGTGAGAGAATTCTAGGATGTTTTGTTCAAAATGAAGTTATAGACCATGTTATTATAGTAGAGTGGTTTGAAATAGACTAAACTTATTGGGATTGAACCCCTAAAACAAGACATGATGTAACAAAGTTAGACTTAACTATCCCTTTGCTATTTCTTTGGTGTATTGACATTGGTTTGAGCATTCAGCCCATGTCTCTTACATTTTACATGACTTTAGTGCATTAGGAGTTGCACAGAAGATACAAGTCATGGGTTCCTTGTAAGTAGATAAGTTGTCCACAGTTGGTTCATGGATTTGGGCAATCTAGTAGAGACTATAGTGCACCACCTCCTAATTGGAGGGATGGCTTATCTTCGCCATCAAGATGGGTTTCCCATGGTGAGTTCACTAATGTATGTGATACACGTTGGATAGGACGTACGGTGAATCATGACGCAAGGCTATCAATTGTCATGATTTACCAAGCTACTATACTGCATGGACTCTCAACTTTGAGAGCATATTGAGCATTCAAAATCAATAGGAGGCTTTGACCTATGGGTGAGACCTTAAAGTGGTCATATATCTGTATGGATTGGGTCACTATTGATGGAGGTTGGTGGCAATAGTTATTCTCAATAGAGGCACCATGATATCTCATGGGATTGAGACAATGTGTCCCTTTAAGTGATCCGAAGGACATGTGATCATGAAATTTATGGCCATAGTAATTCCTTTAGTGAAATTTGACATATGCTCCTTGGAACTAGAGTATGTCATTTGATCACAAGTGCAATTTTTAACTCAAGGATTTAAGAGGTAATCTTGATAGGTGATAGTACTACCTTGTTAAATTATGAACATCAGTTCATGGAGAGTCGACATGCAATGGATAGTAGGTCACAGACCTGAGTACTTTGTGTCTCGCTGTAATATGCATAAGGTATTGGAGTGTAGTTAATTCTCTATAGTGGGATGTTGAGTCAATTTCAAATTTTGATTCTGAGGAAGCCAATACTCCTATGGGTCCCAATGGTCTCCTCTCTGAGCTCATATTCCTTGTTGGTACGACTTATGAGGGTTGAATGGGTTTTTAGTTCACTTTTGTGCATAAGGACGTTTTGAAAAGTATGCAAGGTTACACAAGGATAAATGAGTGGTATCTTTAGACTGGGCTAATTAATTAATTAGGCCTTGTATGGTTAATTAATCAATTAGCAACCTTTTTAGGCTAGATTAAGTGACTCAAGCCCATGATAGGCTTAAGTCACTTAAGCCTAGTAAGAAGCCGATAAATACCCCTTTAAGGGTTAAGGTTTCCAAGTCTTACCATTCTCCTCTTCAGTTTAGAGAGAGAACCCTAGCTTCCATCCTTGAGATCTCCACCATCTCAATGCCTAGACACAAGGAAGACTCATCAAGCGAAAGATCATGGTGTTTATGAGATCCATTACAACTTTGGAGTTATCTACATCAATTGGAATTGAGCTGGGAATATTCAAATCAAAGGTTGATGACTTCCATAATTTAGTATAATTTATCACTTCTCCTAGTTTAAACTTTAGTCTAATTTTATTTATTTTTATTGATTTTAGGCTTCATTGTTGTTATTTAAATTTTATTTTAGATTTGAAGAAAATGAAGATTTCACCGGTGCTATTTAAGAGATAAAGATCAAGTCAAATTATTTGAATATATATATATATATATAATTGGCATTTTGAAATATGAAAAGGGATTCACGCATGGATTGACACAATTATTTTCTTGCCTTTTGGAGCAAGACCCATCATCATTTCTAAGAGAGAATTAGATTGACATAAGACATGTTGACTTGGTAAAAGGAAACAAATATGGTTTTTTTTTATGGAAGTTTGACTTGGTAAAAAGATGGAAAGGTGATGGTATTACGTTAGGATCTTGTTTTACAAAAAAAATATATATATATCTTGGACGTGGGAAGAGGTGTGAGATATTCAGATCGATTTTTTTTTTATTTTTTTTTTTATTTGGTGAGTTCCATGGATTGGATGACAAAATAGGGGACGACGAAGAAATTTTTTTTTTCTTTCTTTCTTTTGTTTTGGACGCTGCGGCTGAGAGATGGAAAAAGACTTCAAGAAACATTGAAGAACGACGTTGTGTGATTGCGAGGAGCATTTTTTTTTTTTTAGTGTTCATTTCTCTTCCATTATTCTCATAGAAATTATGGTGAATTCTTTTATGTTGAATTTAATTTTTAGTATGAATTAAATTTTCTTTATTCTAGGAAAATGATGTAATCTAGTTCTGAACTATGCTTGATTTTCTATACTAATTTGAAGTAATTTTTTATGTTTGTTTGATTTATTCTGAGCTTATTGCTTCTAATTAACTGGCCATTAATTAGATGATTTTCATCTTATGATTTGCTATCGAAAGAGGGAATTGTAGGATAGATCTTGGATATTTCGACATAGGTAAATATAGAGATCGAAAGACTTGTATGAACCTATGTAGTATTAAAATCGCCGGTCTTCTTAATGTTTTCTTGATTTATTAATTTACATACTCTTATGTAAATTGATGAACAAGAATATTTCCAATTGACTGTCAAAAGAGGCTTTTGGTTGAATTGGGGGATTTGTAACAAACAAAGAGAATTAATTTCAATTAGTTAGATGAGTAAAGAATAGTGAGGGATTAGGCGAAATCGATTTCCTAGAAGTTTTCTTTCCCATAGATATTGATCTTCGAACAATATCTTTCTTTCCCTATGCGTATTTTTTAAAAAAAAAATTGATTATATTTAAAATTGCAATTACAAAAATCTTAGTGACTTCTCTAGATAAAATCAAGATTAGTATAATTTTGGTATTTGTCAAAAGTAAGTTACAAATCCCTAAGGATGATACTCTTCTCATCACTTTACCATAAAACTACGATACTGTGCACTTGCAGTTTTGCACCGATCAAAGGTAAGTGGCTTTATTCTCTAGATTTATGTTTTCTATGGTATTCATATTGTTTTTAATACTTGTTTATCCACTAGATAGATTTAGAGAGCTTATGATAGATTTGCATGCACCCTACACGATCCAAGGCATGGGAACGGAGTAATCTAGGTTCTTAATATTCCTTTGATATATTGACATCGATTTGAGTATTCAATCCATGTCTCTTACATTGTATATGACTTGTGTGCATTAGGAGTTACACAAAAGATACAAGTAATGGGTTCCTTGTAAGTAGATAAGTTGTTCATAGTCGGTTCGTGGATTTAAGCAATCCAATAGAGACTATAGTGCATCACTTTCTAATTGGAGAGATGGCTTGTCTTGGTCGTCAAGATGGGTTTTCCATGGTAAGTGCACTAGTGTATGTGATGCACACTATACAGGACCTACGGTGAATCAAGACGCAAGGCTATCAATTTTCATGATTCACTAAGCTACTATACTATATGGACTCTCAATCTTGAAAGGATATTAAGTCTATGCCAAAATCAATAGGAGACTTTGACCTATGGGTAAGATCCTAAAATGGTCATATATCCCTATGGATTAGGTTACTATTGATGGAGGCTAATGGCAACAGGTATTCTCAATAGAGGTACCATGATATCTCATGGGATTAAGATAGTGTGTCCCCTTAGGTGATCCAAAAGACATGTGATCATGAAATCTATGGTCACAGTAATTCCTTTAGTAGAATTTGACATATGCTCCTTGGAGCTAGAGTATGTCATTTGGTCACATAATAAGTGAGATCTGTAACTCAAGTATTTGAGAGGTAATCATGATAGGTGATAACACTACCTTGTTAGATTATGAATATTAGTTCATAGAGAGTCTGCATGCTGTGGGTAGTAGGTCACAAACCCAAGCACATAATATCACATTGTTATTTACATAGGATACTGGAGTTTAGTTGATTCTTTGTAGTGAGATGTTGAAGCAACTTCAAAATTGGATTCTAAGGGAGCCAGTACACCAATAGATCCCAAAGATTTTGCTCTAAGCTGATATACCTTGTTGGCATGAATTATGAGGGATGAATTGGCTCTAGGTTCAATTTTGTGCATAAGGGAATTTTGGTAATTACATAAGATTGCATAGGGGTAAATGAACAAGGTCTCTGAATTGGGCTAATTGATTAATTAGTAAGCCCTATTAGGTTAATTAATCAATTATGACATATTTTGGGCTAGATTAACGGACCTAAGCCCATGTGGGCTCAAGTCACTTAAGCCTAGTTAGGAACCCTATAAATACCCCTTAGGGGTTAGGGTTTTCATACTTTTGTCTTCCACCACCCAGAGAGATAGAGAGCCATAACCTCCACCCTCCTTTCTTCCTCACCAGAAGTGTGTCAAAAACAAGGTTGATTCATTAGGCGGAAGATCATGGGTTTACAAGACTTCCAACGACTTCAACATCGTCTTTAACACTTGGAATTTAAGGTTTGGGAACATCCAAACCTAAAAGTTAATACTTTAACCCTAAAAGATCAATTTTCTGAAGAAAAAAAATGGTATTGATTTCGATGCTTAGATCTAAGATGATAATAGAACTAGCTTTGGGAATTTCTATGAAAATGAAATTCGAAGAAAACATTAGTTAAAACTCTCATTTTCAAAGACAACAATAGAAACCATTCACTTAGGAAGAAAACCTACCTTTGATCTTTAATATTCTAAAACAAAAATTGTGAACAAATTTCAAAACTTTGAATCATGCCCACCAAAATGTAGAACTCGTTTCATAAAAAACTCTTATACATGAACATACACCCTATTTCCTTAAGGATCAACCTTTATACTTAAGAACACATAAATGAGACCAACATATTTCACTAAAAACTCCTTTATATTAGAAATCAACAATATTTCTATGACCTTTCGTAATGATATAATAAAAGTTATAAGGATTATAATCATAGTGGTATTATTTCTATGACCTTAGATATATAGACTAGTCAAAGGAATGAAGTTGTCACATGTGTGACAACACATTATACAAATTCAAATTGGAAATTAAATAAGAAAATAATAGGTTCTCATTTAATATATTTTCCTTATAATGGTCTACCATATATGATTCTCTTATGATTACCTTTAGACAGTTTAGCATATAAATAAAATCTTGTAGTGTTATCTTTGATAATGCTTCAAACATGCAATACAAGTACCATAGATTTATTTGTAAGAGCAATTAAAGAAGGTCCATTAAGTGAGATGTTCTATGTGAAATGTATTTATCATACATTTAATTTAATAACACAAGATGATTTAAAATCTCCATTATTAGAGACTATCCAGTTTGTTATATCATTTATTCTTCATCCTAACAAATTATAAGAATTTGATGCTTTATGTAAAATAGATGGTTTGAAGAAGAGAAGATTTTGTCATGATATAGGTCATCATTGGAATTCTACCTACCAAATGTTAGCATCTTATGTAGGGTATGATAACATATTCTCAAATTATCACTGGATGAGTAAAAAACATTTTAAATTTTATAGCTACTTATATGAACCAACCATTCCAACCACTGGATGAGTGATATGAACAATTAAACACCTTGTATAAATATTATGAGACTAAATAAGCTAGTGCCTCTTCAAGTGCTACCACTTCATGCACATTTGAAAATAATCTGTTCTTTATGCAATTAGTTAAGGGAAAGTGACAAATTGGTATACTTCAAGTAGGTCTAATCTTTCAAAATATTTAAATATTAATTACTCTTCATACCTAAACCCTAATAAAATCCAAAACTATAATTATTAAAATGGTGGAAATCTCATGAATCCACATTTCTCATGCTATCTAATCTAAAATGGCACATGATCTACTAACTCCACTGGTATCTATTGTAGCATCAAAATCTACTTTTCTTCAGCTACAAATAATTAGGGATAGAAGGACAAGACTCACACCAGAGATGATCAAGTCCTTAGCATGTTTGAAGGGTTGCAAAGATGGATGCATGAGGCTCCAAACTTGCAAAGATGAATTCAAACTTTTGTTAGACAATTTGAATAACAATAGAAAGACAAAAGATGTTCAAGATTGATGAAGATGAAGAATGAAGATGAAAAAAGAAGAATGAAGATTGAATAAGAAGACAAAGTAAATATTCAAATTGATGAAGAATTATATATTGTTCACTTCTTCTAAATCTATTAAATGTTACTTATTTTTAAAGGTTGAGTAATGCATATAATTGATAGCTATGGTTAGGTGAGTGTCAACCTAGTTAGGATGTACTCAAACTATAGTGATGCAATTCTCACTTTATTCCAACTTTTAAATTTATTGTAATTTTGATCAAGAACAAATTCAAATATGATATTTTACCTATTTTTGAAAACAAAAATTTAAAATCTCTACAAATTTTACAATTACAAACTTCATAAATATAGAAATTTTAAAAAGAGTATTTAAGATGTTTAAAATAACAAAAAGAAATTTCATTTAATAAAGAAAAAAAAATCTAATACAGTAGAATGACTTGAAAAAATAAATTAAATATTAACAAAGTGGGGTGCTCCATTGGCACGACAAGACTAGCCCACAAGCTCATGGAACCAAAATGGGCCACCTATTTGGCTTGCATAAACTGACATGATCTTACTGGCTTGTGTGGGTTTTACATGTCAGGCCTTCAAGGCTCACCAAACATTGGGTCACGTAAGGCCAACCCATTTGCCACCTCTATCTAAATGAGATAAGTATACGGAGGGGTAATCAGGTTGGAGGTAAGTTTGGGGTTTTATGTTTAAACTTGGGTTGATTCTAATATTATGCTACCCTCCCTCGTCCCATTTGTATGTAAAATAAATTTGAGTCTTATTTTTTTTCTTTTTCATTTTTTTTGTCCCTTTTGATTATTTATATAAAAGATGACTAGAACATCTTTTAATTATTTTTAATGGACTCTTCCATAAGATAAATTTTCTAAATTTTGAAAAAGAATTTTTTAGTAACTTATTAATGAAATTATGAATTTTTAACATAAACACAATGAATATATCTTAGCTTAGTTGTAACAGCATTTATTATAACGTTGTTCAAATATAAACTCTTTTAGAAGGCTAGTTCTTTATTATTATCAAGAAGTGCACCATTTAAGTTTATTTAATATTAATTTAACAATTACTTAAAAGGAAACTTCCCACCAAACAAATTCTTGGCTTGCCTAATCATCACTGAAGGGGCAATCTCTTATTAATCACACAAAATACAAGTTGCGACCGTGGGCTGATTGCAACCTTTCTATTGACTGCTAAAACTTGTAAAAGAAAATTTAACTCAATCCAATAAAGCTTTGTACCAAATGAATACTTTTGCATGGTGGTATGCGATTATCAATATCCAAAGTAAGCAAATGGAGATGAATACCCTGATGATGGCTACTTGAAGCCCTCTCTCATTCACTGACAATACATAACAGTTTAGTCCAGCCTTTTAAGTCTTAAAACACAGCGAAAGAACAAAGATCCAAGACAAAAAAAATAATCATCCATTATGATATATCACAATCCCAATAAATGAAAACCCGAAATCATACATATAAATGCAGAAACAAAAGAAGGAACTAACAATGCTTAGATACATAAATCCAAATGATATGAAAGGTTGAAAGCCTCAAAATATCTCCCAGAACGTGCACTAAAAATAGAGACCATCAGAGATAGCCAACTGTAGGGACACCGTGTCTTCTCAAGGACTAGTGGTCGCCGGTGGGGGGGAGAGGAATGGGATTGAAGGCATAGTGGTTGGGATTGTGGGAATCGTGGGGATGGTTGGCAATGGCAGAGGAGGCAACGTGAGCTTTGGGATAGAGGGCATGGCGGGCATGCTAGGAAGTGGAGGCAGTGTGGCCATGGGCAAGGATGGCAATGTGGGCTGTGGCATAGTTGGAAGAGACGGCAAAGGAGGCAATGTAGGGTTGGTTAGAGTTGGGAGTGAGGGCACAGTTGGCAGAGTTGGGAGTGATGAAGGCAAAGGTGGCAACGTTGGTTTTGGCAGACTGGGTATAACAGGTGTGGTTGGCACAGAGGGTGGGGCAGTGTCCAAAAGACGACGTGCCGCTAGGCTAACATCAATGCTCGAAAATGACAATAGAACGAAGAGAGATAAGATTAAGCAATTGCAAGATGCCATTGCTGAATGAGTTTAGATTGGTGTGTATGTAGATTTGAATCAAGCTGCGTTTTACTTGAAACTTGAGTTGCGAAGCCATAGCTTGGTGTTGGGTTTTTATAGGTGGATGTATGAAACTTTGGGCTCTAGGTAGGTGATTTGGCCATCGTGTTTGGTGGGAGAACTTGGAAAACCATTTGGAGTATAGGGGTAGTTTTCCTATTCAGCTAAATTCCATTGACAAAAAATGCAATATTGACGTTGAGTTAGGCTAAATAAGTTTAATCGGAAAAATACGAGTCAGTGGGAAGATTAGGGCAACAAACTTTTTGGGGTTTATTGTTTGGTTATCTAACAATATTCAGTTCATTGTTTGGAGCAATTAACACCTCCGTCATGATCAACAGGACGCTAAGATGGAATTCAAATGTTTGTGTACCTTATGATTTCACAAGTTCAAATACCCAAGCCGCAAAATTAACCTTTTTCCCCTTTCCGGAGTGTCATCAAAATTTAACTCGTAGTGGGCCAAGCTAAGTCAATTATATGCAGGAATCCTTAGTGACCATTTGGTACGTCATCTTTTAATATTGATATTATTTATGACAAAAGATGTTTTTGGATACGTATATAACAGCCACTTCAAATTAATTCAAAACAATAATCAGGACTTAATGACTTAATTAAAAGGTTATGAATTTCTAATTCCAAAACTGCTTAAAATATTTCAACAATAATTTTAATGATTATTCCAAACACTTAATAAAAATTCTAAGAATTATAATTGATTGAGTCCTAAGTTAAGAATTCTAAATAATTAATCAACTATAAAGTTCTTTCTAATAAAAACAACCTTCCTAGTCCAACCTTTCTTCAATAGCTCAATAAGGAAAAATAGTTCAATAAGGATGACCAAATATAGTATAAAGTTAAATCACAAGAGATTTACATTTTTGTAAAAAAACAATTAGCAAGCAAGCTCGTTTAATTCAATAATTTAATTCACTTTCTTTGAAAAATTCAACACTTCCAATAAGATTAGCCCACAAGCTCATGGAACCATTTCGGGCCGCCTATTTGGCTTGCATAGATTGACACGATCTTAACTGGGTTGTGAGGGTCCAACATGTCGGCCCTTAAAGACTCACCAAACATTGGTTCATGTTAGGCCAACCCATTTGCCACCTCTATCTTAATGAAATAAGTATATATAAGGAGGGGTAATTGGGTTGGAGGTAAGTTTTGGGTTTTATGTAAAATAAAATTGAGTCTTTTTTTTTTCTTTTTCTTTTTTTGTCCCTTTTGATTATTTATATATATATTAAAAAAAAAAAAAAAGGAGTAGAACTTCTTTTAATTATTTTTAATGGACTCTTTCATATAATAAATTTTCTAAATTTTGAAAATGAATTTTGTGTTGTAAATGAAGTGGTGAATGACCACATTGATGGTCATTTATGAACTCCATTTACTCATCTTTAAGATGAGTAATGGGAGTTCATATTGTGAAGCCTATAAAAGGCTTCTTACACCCCATGTAAAAAGCATCCCGAGCAAAAGAAAGATATTCTCTTCCTCTCATTCTCTCTCTCTCTCTCTCTTTCTTTCATTTCTCTTCTTTGATTTCTTTCTCCTCTTTCTCTCTCTCTCTCTCTCTCTCTCTATATATATATATATATATATATATATATATATTATTAAAGTAATACATAGTCATCCCTACTTTTATTTAAATCACATTTATTCTCATTTTACAACACATTATCAGTACGAATTGCTCTGAAGGTAATTCTTGTATCTTAAACTTGAAGTTATTGATATAGAATAAAATTTTACATATTTATATTATTGTTAATTTGTTTTGTTACATAATGTTAAAAGTTATAAACAAATTATTTGATTTTGTTTATAATCAAAGTTATACCAATGTTATCAAGTTATTATAACTGATTCTAATAATATTGTTTTGTCATATATATGAAGTTATTTGACAATGTCGAATATCACAAAACTCGAATTTGTGGCACTTGACATTTCGAGAAAGAACTATCTATCTTGGATCCTTGATGCTGGATTACATCTTGATGCAATGAACCTTGGAGCTACGATCAAAGAAGAAAATCAAGCATCCCTACAGGATCGCTCAAAGCATTGATTTTTCTTCGCCATCACCTCCATGAAGGTTTAAAAAATGAGTATCTTACGGTAAAGGACCTTTTTACTCTATGGAGTAATTTGAAGGAAATATATGACCACCAGAAAACTGTGATTATCCCAAAAGCTCGATATGATTGGATGCACCTAAGATTGCAAGATTTTAAAACTGTTAGTGAATGCAACTCCACACTTTTCAAAATCAGCTCTCAATTAAAGCTGTGTGGAGAAAAAAATCACAGAAGAAGACATGCTAAAGAAAACTTTTACTACATTTCATGCCTCGAATGTGCTCCTGCAGCAGCAATATCGAGAGCGTAGATTTACAAAATATTTTGAATTAATATCATGTCTTCTTGTTGCTGAACAAAATAATGAGCTTTTGATGAGAAATCATCAGTCTCGTCCAACTGGATCCGAACCATTCCATAAAGTGAATGCAATATTGTCCCAAACTCGTGGACGTGGACGAGGACGAGGACGTGGTCGTGGTCGTGGAAAAAATCCTCGATACCATGGTTCTTGTAGTAATAATTCTCATAAAATGAAAGTCTCATTGCACCACTAGAAGTGGAACAATACTAAGACAAAACAAGAAAATGAGAAGCGTTTACAAGATAAACCTCCTAATAACCATGAGAATAATTGTTACAGATGTGGTATGAAAGGGCATTGGTCACGTACCTATCATCTGCCCAAACATTTGATCGACCTTTACCAAGCATTAATAAAAGCAAAAGGAAAAGAGATAGAGATGAACTTTACCAATGGTGATGGATTGGACCTAACCTACTATGACATTGATTTCTTTGGAGGTCCCAATGAAAAAATAGATCATTTGATAAATGATGAGAAAATTAACATTGATTGATGTTACTTTATATATGAAATAATATATTATTATGTCTTATATTTACATCTGATTTTCTTTGTTATTTACATTATGCCTTTTTTTTGTTATATCTGAAATCCATGTGTTATTTGATCTCAAGATGAATGAGGATGATGTATGTCTCGCAGACTGTGCGACCACACACACAATTCTTCGAGATAATAGATATTTCCTCGAATTGACATTAATAAAAGCTAATGTAAGTACCATATCTGGTACTACAAACTTAGTTGAAGGCTCTGGAAGAGCAAACATAACGTTGTCAAATGGAACTAGATTTCATATAAATGACACTTTATATTCTAGCAAATCCAAAAGAAATTTGCTCAGTTTTAAAGATATCCGCAAAAATGGATATCGTATTGAAATTATGAATGAAGATAATGTAGAATATCTTTACATTACTTCCATTATATCTGGCCAGAAGCTTATAATGGAAAAACTCCCGACTTTCTCCTCTGGGTTGTATCATACAACTATAAAGCCTATTGAATCATATGTTGTCGTGAACTAGAAGTTCAACGACCCAAAAGTTTTTATCCTTTGGCATGACAGGCTAAGTCACCTAGGGTCTTCAATGATGTGTCGAATAATCGAACACTCACATGGGCATCCACTAAAGAACTAGAAGATTCTTTCACCCAATGAATACTCATGTGCGACCTGCTCACAAGGTAAATTGATAATCAAACCATCTTTTACTAAATTCATATCTGAGTCACCAATCTTTTTAGAAAGAATACATGGGGACATATGTGGGCCTATCCATCCACCATGTGGACCATTCCGTTATTTTATGATCTTAATAGATGCTTCTACTAGGTGATCACATGTTTGTCTCCTTTCTACATGTGACGTTGCTTTTGCTAGACTCCTTGCACAAATAATCAAATTACGAGCACAATTTCCAGATTATCCAATTAAGACAATACGTCTTGATAATGCTAGCGAATTTACTTCTCAAACATTCATTGACTATTGCATGTCAATATGGATAAATATTGAGCATCCTGTTGCTCATACTCATACCCAAAATGGTTTAGTAGAATCCTTCATCAAATGTCTCCAATTAATAGCTCAACCATTACTAATGAAAACCAAATTACCCACTTCCGCCTGGGGATATGCTATATTATGCATGTTGTGGCATTAGTTCATATTCGACCTACAACTTACCATGAATACTCCCCTTCACAACTTATGCTTGGAAAACAACCAAATATCTCTCACTTGCGAATCTTTGGTTGTGCAGTATATATACCAATTACACCTACACAACGCACTAAAATGGGTCCCCAACGAAGACTTGGGATTTATGTAGGTTTTGATTCTCCATCTATCATAAGATATCTTGAACCTTTGACAGGCGATGTTTTTACAGCCTGCTTCACAGATTGTCATTTTAATGAGAGTGTTTTCCAGTCATTAGGGGGAGAAAAGTCGATTCCTGAAGAACAATGAGAAATTAGTTAGAAGACATTCACTATGATCCATCTTGATCCTCATACAAATCAATGTGAACTAGAAGTTCAATGGATCATTCTTTTGCAAAATCTTGCAAATCAATTACCAAATGCATTCATTGATACAAAGAAAGTGACAAAGTCACATATCCCGGCTACAAATACTCCAGCACAGATGTAACCCTAGAAGCGTGGTAGACCTATTGGCTCAAATGATGTAACTCCCCGAAAGAGGAGAACCCAAGAAAAACTTGGCACTCTAGAAGAGGCCATCAAAATTACTGATCAGTTTAAAATTGATAAATCTATAGCCCTAGAAGAGGTACAAATAATACAGAAAGTCCTTGAAGAGGCACATATTGAACAAGAAGCTCCTAAGAGACACATATTGAACAAGAAGCCCCTAAAAAGGCACATATTGAACAAGAAGCCCCTAAAAAGCCACATATTGAACGAGAAGCCCCTAAAGAATCACATGTACCTGAAAATTGTGAGATCTCAGTAAGTTATGTACACATGGGAGAAAAATGGGATCGAAATAATATTGTTATTAACAATATTTTTGTTTTCCAAGTGGCCTCTGATATCATAAGAAATGTGGAAGAATGTCAACATAGAAATGATTGGCCAAAATGGAAAGAATCTATACAGGCAAAGTTAAACTCATTAACAAAACGAGAAGTTTTTGGACCTATAGTCCAAACACCTGAAGATGTGTTGGGTACAAATGGGTTTTTGTACGAAAGCGCAATGAGAATAATGAGATCAAAAGATATAAAGCTCGATTAGTAGCACAAGGTTTCTCGTAGAGACCTGGTATTGACTACGAGGAAACATATTCTCTCATCATGGACGCAATCACATTTCGTTTTGTAATTGGTTTGGCAGTCTAAAAAAGACTGGATATGCGTCTCATGGATGTTATTACAGTATATTTACACGGATCCATAGATAATGATATATACATGAAAATCCCTGAAGGATTTAAATTGCCTGAAGCAAATAGTACAAAGCCTCGTAGCATGTACTCAATCAAGTTGCAACGATCCTTGTATGGATTAAAGCAATCTGGATGCATATGGTATAATCGCCTTAGCGAATACTTGTTAAAAGAAGGGTATGTGAATAACCCTATATGCCCATGCATCTTCATTAAGAAATCAAAAACCGGATTTGCAATTATTGCAGTGTATGTTGATGACTTAAATCTTGTTGGAACTCCTGAAGAGCTCACAAGAACAACAAATTACTTGAAAAAAGAATTTGAGATGAAAGATCTTGGAAAAACAAAATTTTGTCTCGGCCTGCAGATCGAGTATTTTCCACATGGAGTTTTAGGACATCAATCAACATACATTTAGAAAGTTTTGAAGTGTTTTTATATGGATAAAGCACATCCTTAAGTTCTCCAATGGTTGTTCGATCACTTGATGTGAAAAAGGACCCATTTTGTCCTTGCGAAAAAAATGAAGAGTTACTTGGTCCTGAAATACCATATCTTAGTGCTATTGGTGCACTTATGTATCTTGCCAATTGTACACGTCCAGACATTGCTTTTTCTATCAATTTATTGGCAAGATACAGTTCCGCTCCAACTCAAAGACATTGGAATGGTATCAAACATATATTGCGTTATCTTCGTGGAACTATATTGATATGGGTTTATTTTACTCAAAGGAATCAAAGCAACAATTGCTTAGATATGCAGATGCACAGGATATCTTTTAGATCCACATAAAGGTAGGTCACAAACAGGGTATGTGTTTAATTGCAATGATACTGCTATTTCATGGAGATTTGTCAAACAAACAATGGTGGCCACATCATCAAATCATTCAAAAATACTGGCAATTCATGAAGCAGGTCGTGAATGTATATGGCTAAGATCTATGATCCAACATATTCGGGAATCATGTGGACTCTCCTTTATCAAAGGTGACTCGACAATATTATTTGAAGATAATGTTTCTTGCATTGCACAAATATCAGGGGGTTACATTAAAGGAGATAGAATTAAACACATTTCACCAAAATTCTTTTATACACATGAACTCCAAAAGAGTGGTGAAATTGATGTGCAACAAATACGCTCAAGTGATAATCTAGCAGATTTATTCACAAAATCATTGCCAACCTGAATGTTTAAGAAGTTAATACACAAGATTGGAATGAGTCAACTCAAGGATATCGACATGAGGGAGAGTATGCTTGTAAAATGGTGTTTGTGTACTGTACTTTTTTTTCCTTCATCCAGGTTTTGTCCTACTAGGTTTTACTAGCAAGGTTTTTAACGAGACAGTCCTAATATACCAAGAAAAGAATATTGTATTCTTTTTCCTTTGCTAGGTTTTTCCTATAGGGTTTTTTACTAGCAAGGTTTTAATGAGGCATATTCTTTTAATATGGTGGTCATCCAAGGGGGAGTGTTGTAAATGAAGTGGTGAATGACCACATTGATGATCATTTATGAACTCCATTTACTCATCTTTAAGATGAGTAATGGGAGTTCATATTGTGAAGCCTATAAAAGGCTTCTTACACCCCATGTAAAAAGCATCCCGAGCAAAAGAAAGATATTCTCTTTCTCTCATTCTCTCTCTTTCTTTCTTTCATTTCTCTTCTTTGATTTTTTTCTCCCCTCTATATATATATATATATATATATATATATATTATTAAAGTAATACATGGTCATCCTTACTTTTATTTGAGTCACATTTATTCTCATTTTACAACATTTTGTAGTAACTTATTAATGAAATTATGAATTTTTAACATAAACACATAATGCATATATCTTAGCTTAGTTGTAACAGCATTTATCATAACGTTGTTCAAATATAAACTCTTTTAGAAGGCTATTTCTTTATTATTATCAAGAAGTGCTCCATTTAAGTTTATTTAATATTAATTTAACAATTACTTAAAAAGAAACTTCCCACCAAACAAATTCTTGGCTTGCCTAATCATCACTGAAGGGGAAATCTCTTATTAATCACACAAAATACAAGTTGCGACAGTGGGCTGATTGCAACCTTTCTATTGACTGCTAAAACTTGTAAAAGAAAATTTAACTCAATCCAACAAAGCTTTGTACCAAATGAATACTTTTGCATGGTGCTATATGAGTTCTTTCTCGCAATCAAGTTCAGTTACAAAGCTACTAGTGTTATGCCCTGATGCTGGCTACTGATTATCAATATCCAAAGTAAGCACATGGAGATGGGTACCCTGATCTTCATTGGCAGTGTGTTACCCCACTTGAAGCCCTCTCTCATTCACCGACAATACATAACAGTTTAGTCCAGCCTTTTAAGTCTTAAAACACAGCGAAAGAACAAAGATCCAAGACAAAAAAAAATAATCATCCATTATGATATATCACAATCCCAATAAATGAAAACCCGAAATCATACATACAAATGCAGAAACGAAAGAAGGAACTAACAATGCTTAGATACATAAATCCAAATGATATGAAAGGTTGAAAGCCTCAAAATATCTCCCAGAACGTGCACTAAAAATAGAGACCATCAGAGATAGCCAACTGTAGGGGCACCGTGTCTTCTCAAGGACTAGTGGTCGCCGGTGGGGGGGAGAGGAATGGGATTGAAGGCATAGTGGTTGGGATTGTGGGAATCGAGGGGATGGTAGGCAAAGTTGCTGGCAGAGGAGGCAACGTGAGCTTCGGAATAGAGGGCATGGCGGGCATGCTAGGAAGTGGAGGCAGTGTGGCCTTGGGCAAGGATGGCAATGTGGGCTGTGGCATAGTTGGAAGAGACGGCAAAGGAGGCAATGTAGGGTTGGTTAGAGTTGGGAGTGAGGGCACAGTTGGCAGAGTTGGGAGTGATGAAGGCAAAGGTGGCAACGTTGGTTTTGGCAGACTGGGTATAACAGGTGTGGTTGGCACAGAGGGTGGAGCAGTGTCCAAAAGACGACGTGCTGCTAGGCTAACATCAATGCTCGAAAATGACAATAGAACGAAGAGAGATAAGATGAAGCAATTGCAAGAGGCCATTGCTGGATGAGTTTAGAGTGGTGTGTATGTAGATTTGAATCAAGCTGCGTTTTACTTGAAACTTGAGTTGCGAAGCCATAGCCTGGCGTTGGGTTTTTATAGGTGGATGTATGAAACTTTGGCCTCTAGGTAGGTGATTTGGCCATCGTGTTTGGTGAGAAAACTTGGAAAACCATTTGGAGTATAGGGCTAGTTTTCCTTTTCAACTAAATTCCATTGACAAAAAATGAAATATTGACGTTGAGTTAGGCTAAATAAGTTTGACCGGAAAACTACGAGTCAATGGAAAGATTAGGGCAACAAACTTGTTGGGGTTTATTGTTTGGTTATCTAACAATATTCAGTTCATTGTTTGGAGCAACTAACACCTCCGTCATGACCAATAGGAAGCTAAGGTGGAACTCAAATGTTTGTGTACCTTATGATTGTGCAAGTTCAAACACTCAGTGCCCATTTGGTACGTCATCTTTTAATATTAATATTATTTATGACATAAGACGTTTTTGGATATATATATATATATATATATATATATATATATATATATATATATATATATGTATAGCAATCAACTCAAATTAATGCAAAACAATAATCAGAACTTAATTAAAAGGTTATGAATTTCTAATTCCAAAACTGCTTAAATCATTTCAACAATAATTTTAATGATTATCCCAAACACTTAAATAAAAATTCTAAGAATTATAACTAATTAAGTTTTAAGTCAAGAATTCTAAATAATTAATTAATTATAAAATTCTTCCTAATAAAAACACCAACCTAACCCAACCTTTGTTCACTAATATCACTTGTACTTAAAAATGGAATAATATAAAAGAGTGGTTCAATAAGGAAAGGCAGTTCAATAAGGATGGCCAAATATAGTATAAAATTAAATCCCAAGAGATTTACATTTTTATAAAAAAAAAATTAATTAGTAAGCAAGCTCATTTAATTCAATAATTTAATTCACTTTCTTTGAAAAATTTAACACTTTCAATTTAAAGATAAAACAATACAATACACTTGGCATAATCATTCATGTTTAAAAGAGTTTCACAAATAAGCATTTGACTCTGAACCATTCATCATAATAACACTATGCCCAAATAATAGGACTTACACTAAGTGGTTAGCCTTAATTTATTTCTCTTACCAAGCCTTAATTTATTTCTCTTACTAATAAACAGAGTAATTTCCTATCAATGATTAAAATTAATGTTATTATTAGTTTCCCTTTTCTATTTTCTATTTCCTTACATGAACTTTATTAATCTATTATCCTCACTGCATACTTTATACCTCATAAAAATTCACTGCCCTTAAACTTTATAACTTTATACTTCATGTCCTCACCAAATTCATTTGTGTTGTTAATCATCTTAGTGAATTGGTTAATTAACTCAACATTCAAGAAATTTTATTACATATAAAAATTCATTAAACTCATTTAATATTTGAGCATAATCTCATTATATTTATCAAATCTATCTTGAGAGGTAGAAAATTTAGCACAATGTTAATATTGTTATAAAAAAAAAAAAAAGAAGAAGAAGAAGAAAAAAAACACATATAGTTGCAAAGCTATTGGTGGCACAAGTCACCTTAAAAGACATGACAAAATAATATGCCAAAAAACATGATGCATTAGACCTTAGATAATCCCAAATAAGTCAAACTGAAATAGGATCTATTACATCATCAATGTCCACCTTTATATTCAATCAAGAAAGAATGAGAGAAGGTTAACTAGATTTGTGGCTAGTAGAAATCTATCATTCACGTTTAGAGAAGATCCTAGATTTTTATAATACATTCAAGAGTATGTCCAACTAACCCTTCAAAGAGTTCATAGTAATTCTTTTCATAGTAATATAATAAAAGTTATAAGGATTGTAAACAATTAATAGTCTAAGAATTTAATATTCATAGTGGTATTATTTCTATGAACTCAGACATATGGACTAGTCAAAGTAATGACACTTTTACATGTGTGACAACACATTCAAATTGAAAATTAAATAAGAAAATGATAAGTTTTTGTTTAATATGTTTTCCTCATGATGGGTCTGCCATATATGACTCTTTTACAAGTACTTTTAGAGAGTTTGGCACACGAAGAAAATTTTTTAGTATTATCTTTGATAATGCATCAAACAATACAAATGTCATAGTTTTATTTATAAGAGCAATTAGAGGAGGTCTCCTAAGTGAAATGTTTCATATGAGATGTGTTTGTTATATAATTAATTTAATAGTACTACAAGATGGTTTTAAATTAATATCTCCATCATTAGAGGCTATACAGTTTGTTATATAATTTATTTCTCACCCTTACAAATTACAAGAATTTTATATTTTATGTAAAATGGTCGGTTTGAAGAAGAGAAGATTTTATTGTGATATCGGTCATTGTTGGAACTCTACTTACCTCATATTAGGATCTTGTGTAGGGTATGATAACATGTTGTCAAATTATGTCAATGGTAAGTTAGGTGAAATTAAAATAACATTAGATAGATGATTGGAAGAGAGCTTTTGTTTTTTAAAACTTCTTGAAGGTTTTTTATGATACTACTACCATGCACGTGTTCTGTTGTATATATCCCTACATCTTGTATAGCACTTAGATGTATTTGCAACATTAGTATTTTATTTTAGTAATATAGGGAGGATGGTAACTTTAGTAAATTATGTCTATAAATGTAATTTTTTATTTTTTTTTTGAAGTATTGAAATAATATTCTAATACTGTTTTGTTTAGTTGCTTGTATGGATCCAAGGGTTAAAGTTGAAGGTATAAAGAACATTTTAAATTTTATAGCCACATGTATGAACCAACTATTCCAACTAGAGGGTAAGATATATGAACAATTAAACACCTTATATAAATATTATAAGAAAAAAATATGATAGTGACTCTTCAATTGCTACTATTACATGCATATTTAGAAATGACTTATTCTTTATACAATTAGCTAAGGGAAAGTGACAAGTTTGTATACTTCAAGTAAGTTTGATCTTTTAAAATATTTAAATACTGATTACTCTTCATGCCTAACTACTAATGAAATCCAAAATTTTGATAATTTGAAATGGTGGAAATCTCATGAATCCACTTTTTTTTTATTATCACAAATGACACATGATCTACTAACTCCACTAATGTCTATTGTAAAATCAGAATCTACTTTTCTGTAGTCATAAATAATTGGAGACTAAAGAACAAGACTTATACTAGATATGATTAAGTCCTTGGCATGTTTGAAGGATTGGAAAGATAGACCCATGAGGTTCTTACAAAGATGAAGTCAAAGTATTGTTAGACAATTTGGATATCAATAAAAAATAAATAAAAATAAAAAACAAAGATATTGATGAAGATGAGAATGAAGATGAAAAAAGAAGAATCATGATTGAATAAGAAGGCAAAAATAAATATGAAAATTGGAGAATTACATATTTCTCATTTCTTCTAAATCTATTAAATATGGCTCATTTTTAGAGGTTAAATAATGCATATAATTGATAGTTGGGTGGGTGGTAACCTAGTTGGGATATACTCAAACTATAATGATGCAATCTTCACCTTTTTTTCCCTCTCATTTTTTATATAATTTGTTGAAATATTCAATAAAAGAATTGTATTTTGTATATTTCATTGTATTTTCCAACATTTTAAATTTATTTTTATTTTGATTAAAAAAAAATTCAAATATGATTTTTTTGCTATTTTTAAAAACAAAAATTTTAAATTTCTACAAATTTTACAATTACAAAATTGATAAATATAAAATATAAAAAAATATAATTATTTAAAATTTTTGAAGTAATAAAAAGAAATTTTACTTAATAATGAAAATAAAATTAAAACAATAGAGTGGCTTGAAAAAATAAATTAAATATTAACAAAGTGGGGTGGCCCACCATTAAAACAAGAAGCCCGTGGGTTCAAGGACTATTTTGGGTTGCTATTTGGCTTGCATGGAGCGACACAATTTCCAACTAGGTGATGTTGATCTGACGCGTTGGCCCATAAAGGCCCATTAAACCATGCCCATTTGACACCCCTATCTTAATGGGATAAGTTTAGGGGCAATTGAGTTGGAGGTAAGTTTTGGGTTTTATGTTTAAACTTAGATTGTTTCAAATATTATACTATCCTCCCCCTTCCCACTTGTATGTAAAATGTATTGTTACAACTTGAGTGAATTGGTTAGATTGATGGCTAAATCTAGTTTAATCCAAATTAAAAAATAGTCGATTTGAACCCAACCCAGTTTGACCTAACTCAATTTAAGTTAGCAACCCAAGCCCAACTTGAAGTACTCAATCCAAACTCAACCCAATCTCATTTCTTTACACTCAAGTTGAGTTAACTTCGTTGGCTTATACTTCGGTTGATGAGGTTGCATAATTCAAAATCCACTTATAATGTTTTTTTAAAAACTTTTTTCTGTATATTTTATATGAAAATTTAAATAATAAATAGAACAAAATTTCAAGATAGCAATAAAAAAAAGTAAAAATAAATTTATATATCTTTCTAAAATAATAATAAAAAAGTATATAATATAATATAATTTGATATTTTTTCTTAAAAATTTTAAAAGAAAACGAATATTATTATATAAGTTAATATATATTATAAATATTATAAAAACATTAAATTGGGTTTAGGTTAGGCTAGGTTAGCCCGAATTTTGGGCCCGAGCCCAACCCAAATTGAGAATAAGTTGAAAAAACCCAACCCAAGTATTGAATTAATGATTGTCCAAACTCATCCAAACATCGGGTTAGGTATGGATTGGGTCGGGCCAACCTGCCCAAGTTGCATCCCTAATAAAATGAAATAAATTTGATTTTTTTTTTCATTTTTATCCGTTTTAATTATTTATATAAAAAAGGCTTTCAACTTCTTTTAATTATTTTTCATGGACTCTTCTACATAATAAATTTTCTAAATTTTGAAAAAAAAAAATTGTAGTAACTTGTTAATGAAATTATGAATTTTTAATATAAACACATAACTGAATGAAAATGAATAAAGATATCTTAGCTTAGTTGTTACAACATTGATAATAACGTTACTCAAATATAAACTCTTGTGCAAGGCTATTTGTTTATAATTATCAGGAAGTGCTCCATTTAAGTTTATTTACTATTAATGTAACAATTACTTAAAGAAAATGTCTCCACCACCAAACAAATTATTGGCTTGCCTAGTCATCGATGAGAGGGAAATCACGTATCAACCGCACAAAATACAAGTTGCGACCGTGGGTTGATTGCAACCTTTCTATTAACTGCCAAAACTTGTAAAAGAAAATTTGACTTAGTCCAATAAAGCTATGTACCAAATCAATACTTTTGCATGGTGGAATACGAGTTCTTTCTCGCAATCAAGTTCAGTTAGAAGGCTACCAGTGTTATGCCCTGATGCTAACTACTGATTATTAATATCCAAAGTAAGCAGATGGAGGTGGGTACGCTGATCTTCACTGGCAGTGTGTTACCCCAATTGAAGCTCTCTCTCATTCACTGACAATATATAACAGTTTATTCCAGCTTTTATGTCTTAGAACACAGTGAAAGAACGAAGATCCAAGACATTAAAAATAATCATCCATTATGATATATCACAACCCCAATAAATGAAAACCCGAAATCATACATATAAATGGAGAAACAAAAGAAGGAACTAACAATGCTCAGATACATAAATTCAAATGATATGAAAATAACTCCCCCAACGTGCAATAAAAATGAAGACTTTCAGAGATAGCCAACTGTAGTGGCACCGTGTCTTCTTAGAACAGTACATGAATATTCTCAAGGACTAGTGGTTGCCGGTGGGGGGGAGAGGAATGGGATTGAAGGCATAGTAGTTGGGATTGTGGGAATCGTGGGGATGGTTGGCAAAGTTGTTGGCAGAGGAGGCAACGTGAGATTCGGGATAGAGGGCATGGTGGGCATGCTAGGAAGTGGAGGCAGCGTGGCCTGGGGCAAAGATGGTTGGGTAGTTGGCAAGGATGGCAGTGTGGGCTGTGGCATAGTTGGAAGAGACGGCAAAGGAGGCAATGTAGGGTTGGGTAGAGTTGGGAGTGAAGGCAAAGTTGGCAGAGTCGGGAGTGATGAAGGCAAAGGTGGCAATGTTGGTTTTGGCAGACTGGGTATAACAGGTGTGGTTGGCACAGAGGGTGGAGCAGTGTCCAAAAGACGACGTGATGCTAGGCTGACCTCAATGCTCGAAAATGAGAGTAGAACGAAGAGAGATAAGATGAAGCAATTGCAAGAGGCCATTGCTGAATGAGTTTAGAGTGGTGTGTATGTAGATTTGAATCAAGCTACGTTTACTTGAAACTTGAGTTGGGAAGCCATAGCTTGGTGTTGGGTTTTTATAGGTGGATGTATGAAACTTTGGCCTCCAGGTAGGTGATTTGGCCATCGTGTTTGGTGGGAAAACTTGGAAAACCATTTGGAGTATAGGGGTAGTTTTCCTGTTCAACTAAATTCCATTGACAAAAAATGCAATGTTGGCGTTGAGTTGGGCTAAATAAGTTTGATAATGAAAGTTTGACTGGAAATTAAAAATACTAGTCAGTGGAAAGATTAGGGCAACAACCTTGTTGGGGTTTATTGTTTGGTCATCTAACAATATTCAGTTCACTGTTTGGAGCCATTAACACCTCCGTCATGACCAACAGTTCGCTAAGATGGAATTCAAATATTTGTGTACCTTATGATTTCGTAAGTTCAAATACTTCAATGTTTTTGGCTGACAAAAGGAGGAAAGACTTCTGTTGCATGTTGAAAAGACGCTATACAAATCTAATATTTAATTAGGATGGGTTAATGAGTGGGTGTTTATGGAGACCTAACCCCATTCTACTCTTAATGGGATAAGTTTAGGGATAATCAGGTTGGAGGTACGTTTGGGGTTTTATGTTTACAGTGGGCTGGTTCAAATACTATACTGTCTTCCCCCATCCGGTTTGTGTAAAATGAAATAAAATGAAGTTTTTTTTTTTTCATTTTTGTCCCTTTTAATAAATAAAATAAAATAAAAGTTTAATTCTCACAAAAAGAAAATATAAATTTTTTGAAATTTAATTAAACTATTTATAAATTGTATTAATTAAACTAAATGCAATGTTGGCTCTTTTACTTGCATGATAATCATATTGGAAAATGAAAAAGAACAATCCAACTTGTCTTTTTTAGCCTATGAAGTCCAAAAATTAAACACCAACTCCACCACACTTTCTCCTTGTGATTTTTACCACTCCTCACCCTAGTATGGATATGGACTCTACAAGCTCATGGTGCATGCATCTTGTTTTTCATGGAAGAAAAAATGTTAGTTTTCCTTAATTTGAATCAAGCAACATGAAACTTAACTAAATATAATTATCAATTTTATAATTAATCATAAAAATCACCTTTAATATAATTATCGCATTTGATGTTTGAGCTAAAACATTCTTATCAAGGTACACTACTACAAAAACAATTTATGGTGTCTCTTTTAAAATAATGACACCGTATGGCTTAAAATCCATAAAGGTGACACATCATATAAAAATTTTGAGCAGATAATTTACTATATTTGCACCAACTTAACTAAATATTTGATGGAAGAAGAATGAACACTACACATAATTCCTATGTTTTCACTAGCTGATGAGCAACATCTACATGTTATTAAATAAGCTATTTGGATATTGTTAGCTAGAATTCAAAAATATTATAATTATTTGAAATTATGTTAATCATATTTTGTAGATATTCAAATTAAAATTTGTATTCAACCTCAAAGATAAAAATTAGCTTCTTTATACATGCATTATACATTTTATACAACTGTTTTGCACATTAAGTAGTTGCCTTTACATGCGTTGTAAATCTGGTATAATCACTTTGTACATTTAGTACAAATATCTTACAAATGAAATAAGTTGACAATGCAAATACAAAATTTGTATCTTATACAATAAAGATATAAATGAAATGAATTAGAGGCTCATTACATATTTTTTATATCATTTCATGGATGAGAATGCGATTGCACCGAAAAAAAATGGTTTTTTTTTTTTTTTTTTTGTCTTGCACTTTTATTGTACATGCGGTATAATTATCTTTTACACATGTAGAAGGTGTTTTAACATGCAATAAATGTACAATAGGTTCTAATACATTTACCATGTGATAATGTGGATTGATTTAAGGTTCGGTTTATTTAAAAAAAAAAATCAATGTGTTAGGCCCAAATAAATAAATAACAACAACAATAACAATAAAGGTTAAATACACCTACTCCCTTGACCTCCTTCTTTGCACTCTACATTCAAAAGTCAGCATTTTGTCCCATGCATCAAACTTGTTAAAAATGAACACTTCACCCCAATTAGAAATGCTCCATAAAAAAGAGATTGCTCTTTTTTATACTTTTGTTTGAACACTTATTGAAACTCTGATACAATCAACTTTAAATTTTTTATAAAAATTAGGCTAATCCAACCTATGGTAATCACCCTAGAGGGGGGGTGAATAGGGTGGTGGTCACTTTTTGCAAATTTAAACTATATGAATGTAAAAGACAATTATATGTAAGTATATAATAAAATAATATAAAGATAATTGCATATAAATTAAAAGAGTAGGGAAAAGAGAATGCAAACACAAGATTTTATAGTGGTTCGGCACAACCCGACCTACATCCACTCTCCTCTAACTTCAATCCCAAGCTTGAGGTTCTACTAATTCAAGGCTTCCAAACCAAGCCTTCAAGCAATACAATTGGATTATGGTTCTAATCCACCCTCTTGAACTTTTGGCTCCAAGCACCCTTTACACTTCTCAAGAGATACCCCACTCTTGAACAACCCCTCAAGTGATACTCTTCACTTGAGAATCCCTAAGTGATACCTCACACTTAGATTCTTCCTCTCAATGATATACAAATAATTTCACAAACTCCTAGTATAAAACTTTAGGCTTAAATGATACAAGTAAACTAGGATTGAATGGTGCACTAAAGATATGCAAGTTTTAGAACAATGATGCACTAAAAAACACTCTTCCAAGGCTCAAATATATTCAAGAAAAGTTTGCGAAGGTTAAGCTTATAAACAATGAAGATTTAGAGTCTTTTTATAGAAAAAAAAAAAAACCAAACTAGTTGTTGGGGGTTCGATCGGTCGAGGTGGGGGTCGACAGATTGACTAGTTGTTAGCATTTAATGCTTGGAAGGTGACCATTGGACCTTGACCTATTCAGGTTCGACCTTGACCTGTTGAACAATCGTTCTAGAACAAAGAGAAGGTTTTTTTGCATCCCTCGACCGGTTAAGCTGGGGGTCAACCCGGACCTTGACCGGTTGAGCTAGGGGTCGACCCAGACCTAGACTGGTTGAGCTGAGGGTTGACCTACTCCTTGACTAGTTCAACCGATTTGAGTCATTTTTGGCTCAACAACCATTCTTTTCAACTTAAAACATTTTAAACAAGTTTGGAAAACATTTAACACAAGTTTTTAGTTGAAAACATGAAATCATCCAATTTTAAAAGATTTAAAACGAAATAACTCTTGGATGATTTTGGTGCATAAGTAAAGAATGTAATACATGAAAAACCTAGTGCACCAACAACCTTACAAAGAGATCTAATGAAGCTTGGGTCTTGAAAAACACTTCTCTTTGAGGTCTTCTTCTTCTTAATGATTTCTCTTTGACTTGATTTGTCTTTGTGATTGCCACTTTGGAAATAGTCTTGCCTAATCACAATTGAAATATAATCATTAATTCTAAACCTTGTTTTCTTAACATTAAAACCGAGATTAACCAAACCTTGGTTTCACAAAATTGATAACTTTAAGGTAGAATTTCCCAAATGTTTTCAAAATATGGCAACCACTTGTTTTAATTTTTTATTTTTTTATTTTAAAGAAGTGTTTGCATAGTTATTCATGATTTTCACATGCAATTGTGAAGTGTGACATGTTTGAATATAGATAACAGGTGTTTTTCTTTACATTCCAACCTTATTTCTTCGCTTAATAAGTTGTCATTGACTCTTTAACAAGTTTGGGCGACTAAGTGTTGAATTGTAAATGTGAAGAGACAAAGTGTAAAATAAGTCAAAAGTTGAGAGGGTAAAGCATATTTAACTCCAATAATAATAAAAATAATAATAATAATAATCAAAGAAATAGCCAAAGACATTGTGATCTAACAGGAAATTGGTCTAAATGTGTTTTAATTATTTCAATGCTTATGTAAGATTTATTAAGTGCTACTAGGATCTAAATTAACTAAACTATAAAATCCAAAATTCCTAAATTAAACTAAACAAATAAAAAATATTCCAATTCATGAAAAGAAATGAATAGTGATAAAGAATCCAAAGATAGTATTGCTAAACTTTATATGCCAACTAGAATAGGATCACAGTTTTCTAAACATAGTCCCATTTTTTTGCACTCAAATTTCAAAATATTGAAAACTAGGTAATCTCAAATACTAGTCCTAGGGATTTACACATAGCAAATTTACCTTTGGTATATCAAATCAATCATCACTAATCAAACCTCTCAAGTAAGCATTCAATGATCAATTTAATAAACATCAAGTATTCCTTATCTTGATAGACTAGTAGAGAAATTTATCCTCTCTAAGAGTTAAAATTATAGAATCTAAGAATAGGGATAGAATTACAAAGCATAAAGAGCTTCACTCCTTTGTTGAAGATTACTCCTTTCAAGCTTTTCATGGCATCAAATGACAAATCAATTGTTTCCAACACTAGGTCAATCTCCTATGATCAAACTCAATCATAATAATTTCCTCATCTAGCGTAATCAACTCTTAATATGGTGATCGCAAGCGAGTTTGATGATATTCTTGATGGAACCTAGCCATGTCCTCCATGGTTTCTTCCTAATCCAAATTCTACCTCTACCTTGACAATTAGATCTCGGTTGTAAATCCATAATACATCACTTAGCAACGCCAAAATAGATTGGTGATGAGTTGGATTTATTCTTCACTCACTAAATAGATGATGACTCAAATCATCAATTGCAATCATCTTCCCCTACTTTTAAGAATGACAAATCAATATATATATAACATTTTCTTTTTCTTTTTTTATTCTCTAGGCATTCATCCTTGATTTTAATTACTTGAAAATCACTTTTATGTGGCTTAAGAGAATTCATTGGCAACTCATATATATATATATATATATAATACTTTCTTTTTTTTCATTCTCACACATAAGGATTCATTCTTGCTTTTCTATAGCTTGAAAATCACTTCTATGTGGCTTAAGAGGATTCACTGGTTGCTCCTCAATATACAACTAAGGTACTAGGTTTTGAAGATCATTGGAAGCCCCCCTGACCCCTTCGGCTTCACCTCAAGCTCTCTGTTTAACCTATATTTAAAAGGAAACTAAATTAAAAACTCAGTATATTGATTTCATTAGCAAACACATCTAGAAAGCAAGTTATTAATTCTAAAACTTAAAAAAAAAAAAAAAAAAAAAAAAAGAACACGAAGATGCTTTTGCACGAAAAATTGTTCAGATGCTTGCCCCTCAACCTAAACACCACAATGTCCTTATTGTATCTTAAAAACCATAAAAATAAGACAAAGTGGAAGTTCAAAGAAAAGGTACCCTTGTTTTTGGTGTACCCCAACAACTTGAAGTGGTAGTACCATGGAAAAGAAATTAAAAATAAAAATAAAAATAAAAATAAGAAGTCTCCATTTTATTCAAAAGGAAAACTAAAACAAGCCAATCTTCTCTCCCCTCATTTCATCCTGCACCTAATTCATACTAATCAAGGAATCATTAGTGAGAAAAAGAATACAAAACAAATTGAAAGGAAGGAAGGGATATTATTTGCATAGTAATTTGGTAGGAACTAATGTAAGAAAGAAGACTTGTCACAAAAGACAATACATTTCATTATTTTATAGAGAATTGGTAAGTGAGGGTAATGTGTTTCTTTTTAACAAGTTGAAGAGGCAAAATGTTGTTTTTTAGAAAGTTTGAGAGGCAAAATATTGGTTTTTGAATGTGAGGGAGTAAAGTGTAAAACATTTAGAAGGTTGAGATATTTAAACTTTTATAATAATTAAAAATAAAAAATAAATAATTTTTTTTTTTATTATCCTTCCCATTTTAATTATTTTTATGCTTGATAATGAAGATTGAAAAACTTAATATGATTTTTAAGGTCTTATTATTGAATCCATATCAATCCAAAAGTGGCATTAAGCACAACATATCATGATTATAATTTCATTTCATTACTTTTACTCAATTTACTTTCTATTTTATATGTTGAACTTAGCAATGACAAGGAGGCAAGTTTGGGACGGGTCATTCCCATCCCATTCTAGTACCCGATCAATTATATAGTTATTTACCATCCCTGGCACAAACCCATGTCGGGGCAGGTTGATTGGTTCCCATCCCCGTTAACAAATGAATTAATAACCCCATCCTCGCCCCGTCCCGAATGTCCATTAGCCCTAACCCTAACTGGCGATGAGCAAATCTCATACCCAATGCACTTTCCTTTCACTAATTATGATAATATACCAAATATGAAAAAATAATATCAAAGTTGAAATTAACACCACAACAATTAATAATTTTAAGCCCATAGTTAGCTTAAATGATTCAAAATTAATACAAAAAAAAAAACCATCCGAACCATTTACAAGAGAATAGAATGAAAACTGAACCAAACGAGAAAATGGGTCAATATCAGCCATGGATGTGATTCCCTCTTCAAGCCAATCTTTGAACCAAGACTTCATCAAATCCACTACTTCAAAAGCTTTCGCGTTCCTTTTGTGTTGTGCTCTCGGACAAAGACTTCAAGACTTCAATCTTTAAACAAGATGGAATAGATTTCAAAGTATTTTAGTTGGTGTGCTAGAGCAAGAAAAAGTAGTATTGATCCTGGAGATAGGGTTTCAAGCAATGCATCAAAGGAAGAAAAAGAAGTGACTGTCAGGAAGAAGAAGAAGCGGCTGTCAGAATTAAGGCAAATGGGAAGAATGAAAGACCGTTGTATCAGATGAGGAAGAATAAGGAGGAGCAACCATCAGAATTAGGGCAAATGGGAAAGAATAAAGTGTATATATGGGGAGTTTTTTGACATTTTAGTAGTTGTTAAAGGGTAATTTTGTAAATGTATATTCGAGGCGGGGCGGGGCGAGACGGGTTGGAACAAAATCCATACCTATCCCAAACCCGATTCGGGTTATCTGATTAGCCCAGAAAATTGTCATCCCTTTGAACTCATTTTTTTATATTTTGATCTCATTTATTGGTACAAGTATCAATTTTTATTTATTTATATGTGGCGGATCTTTTTATGATAAACTCCAAATTAGAGTAGGGATTACAACAAAGGGAAACCTAGAGGCTTTAGATTATGCATAATTACTATTAAGTCTTTAAATTTTTATAGACAACATAAATGACATTTTCGCACATGTTTAGAGCACTTGTACTAAATGTACAACATATTTGTTCTAAGTGTACAAGGTATGGAAGTCTATATCTATGATGAATATATTTACTTGTTTTTTTTTCTTTGTTTATATTTTATACCATTGGAAACATTATTTACACACTTCTATAAATGTCAAATACAATTTTTTTTTTTTTTATTCTAATTAATAGATAAGGTATTTGTACTGGTTGTATAAGGATTGTATAAGTCTGTCTATTGTGAATATATTTACATATTTTTATGGATATTAATAAAAATATAAAAGTGTCTTTTACATCTAGTATAATTGTCTATCTTGTACATGTATGAATATATATATATATATATATATATATATATATATATATATATATATAAAGACAAATATGTACATAAATTCATAACATACATATTTGTACATATTTTATATAGCTGTTATTTAATTAAATTTCAAAATTTCAAAATAAAAATAATAATAACTGAGCATTAAATTAGTGAAAAAATTAAGATAAACAAGTCTTAATTAATTGTTATTCAATTAATTTAAAAAAATTGTAAAATTTCAAAATAGCAAATAATAATAATCGAACATTAAATTAATGAAAAATAAACTAAGATAATAGTTGCAACTCAAAAAAATAAAAAAAAATAAGAACTATATGAATATTCAATAAATTTTGAGAAAAATTATCTATTTAAGAAAGATTTTATTTATTATTTTATAAAAAAAAAAATTGTAATCTTAATATATTAACTATCATGAGTACTAAAGGATAAATTTTAAAATATTAACTAGTTTTACTACCCAAATATCATCCATCATCATATTGCATAAACTTTTAATCTCAAATATGCATTTTATATGGACTTTAGGCTCATTCACTAAAAATGAAAATATCCCTTTTTAAAAGCCATATTAGGTATTTTTTGGATGATAAATTATTCATATATTCTTGAGAGCAAATTGGAAACTTCCTTTGGCTGAAATACCCTTTAAGGTCGTTATTGGTCATTATTACTCCTTTATCATAAGTGAAAATTATCAAAAAGGGTTGGTGAGAGTTGGTAATTCCTTTAAAAGTCTCTACGTTTATAAATTCCTACCAAAGTCATGATTTGAAAAATTGATCATTTTAGAATTTCAATTATACCCTTTTAGCCTTTTCCTCTTATTCTCATCTAACTTTACTTTTATATTTTTTTCTTTTATATATTTTTTTACACGTTCTTATAATTAACTATTAATATTAATATTATTTATTATATTAGTATTTTTAATTATTCATGTTATTATTAATATCATTCTTATTAATATTATCTATTATTTTTATAATTATTATTGACCTTATTATTTATACTTTTAATTACAAAGAAACCCTAGAAGATAATTTCTATTTTTTATTCTTAAGGCTTGTAAGCTTCATTAAAAAATTATTATTAATTAATTAAATTATTATTATTATTATTAATACCTCATTAATATTATTATTTATGATATTAGTTTTATATTATTAAATTTATTATTAATAAACTAATATTATATCCAAGCTATAGATATGATAAAAATGCATTGATGAGATGATGTATTAATATAGACGCTAATATAGTAAGATAAAACAACGCTTCTAACACTATTAGATTTGTTGCAAAATATAGATATAATATTTATGTATTAAACTTAAAATATAAATACATTAAAACAATGACAACAAACCTTAATTTCACTTTTTAACATGATAAAAACAAATTTTTATTGTAATATTTTCTTAGTATTTATATTGTAAAACTAGCAATAAAATTTATGAAATTTATTTAATAAAAATATAAAAACAAATATTTTTATTGTAATATTTTCTTAATAATTATATTGCAAAGTTAAAAAATTTAAAATTTATGAACTCTATATAATAAAAAATATAATAACTTTATTTTTTTAATTATCATCATGAAACAATAATTTGTAAAATTATTATAGTATATTTTATTATTATTATTATTATTTTGGATAAGTTATTTATAATGTTTTTAAAATAATAATTAATGAAATAATAATTTACAATTAATTATTATATTATTTATATATATTATTATTAGTATTATTTTTTTATAGGTAATGATGACCATAATAATAATAATAATTAGAAAAAAAAAGTAAAATAGAGAAAAGACAAAATAAGATAGGCTTGATTTTAAAGGGAAAAATATAAGGTTATATTTAACTTTTTACATTTTTAGGTATTTTAAAACTTATTAAAGTGATAGACCTTTGGAAGCACATCCTATATATGGTATTTTTCCCCTATCATAATTGTCCCGTTACTATTATAATAAACAATAGAAAAAAAACCCTATAAAAATGGTAGTTGTTTTACCCAATTTGGGCGGGGGCAGAAGTCAAAATCCAGAAATGGGAAAGTTGGAACCTAGGGTCAAAAGGTCGATGAGATGAGTTGGCGTTGGGATCCTGGGTTTCTCCGTCATTACTGGAGACAAAAACAAGTGTTTTGATTCAACCAACACCAAGACACCCACCACCTCCTTCCTCCCTAAACTTTTTATATGCTCCAAATGACTGTAAATCCTTACCACTTTCCTCTTGTTTTCAACACTCCAAAACAGCCCTTTCACCTCACCTCTCTCCGATGGCCTTCTCATCCTCCTCTCTCTCACCTCTCCCCTCCATTTCCTCCATTGATCAGCCCACAAGACCTTCAACAACAAGATCTACTGTAACTCCTTTTCCTCTCTATGATTCATTGACCTCCTTTTTTTTTTTCTTTTTTCTTTTTTTTCTTTTTTTAGCTTTTTGGTTTGATTTTATTTACTTTTGTGTAGATCTTTGGTTCCAAGCCGAAACTGAGCGTAATTGAGCAGACCCATGTGACCAATTTGGCTTCTTTGAAGTAAGTTGGTATTTGGTGTTTAATTGCCTTTCTTTCTTTCTTTCTTTCTTTTCCCCCCCTGCGTTTTGAGCTTATTCTATGTGGGCCGACAAATGGTGGGATAAATGTGAAATAGAAGGATTAGGACCGGTTGGGTTTCAGAGTGGCTGTTGTAGATTGCATATATTTTTCTTTTCTTTTCCTCTCCTATGATTTCTCAGCAACCAGATGGAGCAGTGCAAGATCGATTTGATCTGGGTAATGGGTGTTCGCTGATTTTGGTAACCCTCTTGTTTGGTTTAAATTTTATCCTTTGTTTGGTTACTGAGAAAGCTGTCGAGAAGAGAAGAGAATAAGAGTTTTGATTTTGATTTTGATTTCGGAGTAGTGAAGAAATTAGCTTCACTAAGCCAAATTGTTTTATATAGTGCAATTAATTGGAGTTCTTAGGGCTCTTGAACAAACAGAAAATTGATTAAATAACATCTTCAATGTCTTATCATATTTTAGGTAAGAGATTAATGTTGAATTTAATGATTCTTTTAGCTAGTGTAGCGTCTTTATTTCTTGCATACGAACTGTTTGAAAAAATGCCTGTCATGATTATAATTCTGGCAGCACTCAATTCCAGTGAGAATTTTAGGGCCATATTTGAAGAAATAATAAGGGTTTGCACACCTCTTGTTAATTGTTTTGATGGGCAGTTTTTCAGCTGGAAATTGTTGGAAAAGTTTTTCCCCTAGTTCCAAATTTTGTTTGGATTTTTTTAATTAAGTGCTGATTTTCATCAGATGGTTTTATTTTTTATTACTTGATGAAATGTAATTGAATTCCAGTCACATTTCTGAGTTGCTTGCTGATGTTTCTGCTAAATTAATGAAAAAATTAAAGGCCCTTTTTTTTTTAAACCTGAAATTTTACAAATTCAGAACTTTCTTTGGTTAAGGCTGTTTATTTCGAGCTGAATTGTAGCCCTTTTGAAGTCATGAAGCCTGCGTGAATCCTATTCAGCTGAATGGTCATGGCCAGTTACCAAATTTGAAAAACATGGTTCATGGAAAGGAAATATTTAATACTTGTCTCCCCTCACTTTGGTAACTTCCAAAGACTGAAAAATGAAATTTTAAAGTCATGGTTTGGTTAAATCACCTAACTTAGATGGCAATTGTTTTTATGCTTGACTGCAACTCTCCTTTTCTGTTTGTAGTAGCCCTCATCCCTTAGCTTCAAGTCCTTGGAATCTTCTTCTCATTTCTGTTGAAGAACATGATAACATTATGTGCCTAAATCTTACAAACTTAAACTTATAGGAAAATTGGTTGTTCTATATAGTATTGGAGTAGGTTTCAATACTAGGATATGTGGGTTATAAGCCCACATGTATATGATGCTCTCTATCATATTGGACTACCAATTTTCCTAAAAGTTTAAGCTTGTGGTATTTGGGCTTACAATGTATGCTCTCCAACACACTCTCTCACGTATGGCCGCATGCCCACAGATGGAGACACGGGCACAATTAGGCCCTAAACATACAAACCGCAAACAACCTCCTTTAGGCTTATACGTGGATTCAATAACTTGAGCAAATAAACATGTAGTTTATACCATGTTGGACTATAAACTTTCCTAAAAGCTTAAGCTTGTAGGATTTGTGCTCATGATGTATATCATGCGCTTTATGCTTACTGCAGCATAATAGGCAAATTCTACAAGCTTAAGCATTTAGGATTTGGGCCTATGTCATGCTCTATAACAATATTAATTTAACGAGTTTAGTAAGATTATTTCTTGGCATAACAAGCATCTAATTTTTATTCTTTGATGATTTATTTATAGGAGTCATATTTTTAAGATAACAGACTACCATGCAGCCTTCAGGATTGACCCCAAAAGATAAGAATGTCCCCATTTTAGTTTAAACTGCTTATTATGTGGTTCTGTTGACTTACCATATTTGTTTTATGCTACTCCAAATTTCTGGCTTGTCCACTTGCAGCAGCAGTCAATCTCTGAGATTAAAAGCTTCAAGAGAGTCTCCAGGAGTGACTCAGGAACTTAAAAGCAACAGACTGGAGAGTATAGCAGAAATTGAAAACAGATATGATGTCTTCGATGAAATGAAACATCGGTTTTTAAGTTTCAAAAAGCACAAATATTTGTAAGCATCAAATAATTTTCACTAAGGCTATTTTCCTTTGTAGAACAATGAGTTTACATGCTTGCATGTTTTGAGCAGGGAAAATTTAGAATGCTTTCAAAATCTGGCCATAGCTCAGGCACCGAAGGTGAGTTCCCTACTATGGATATTGACTTTTTTTTTTTCTTTCTTATTTTGGGTCCATGCATCGTAAATTTTTTAGTACTGTATTGTTTGCTTTGCTGTGGCATATGCCTCATTTTTGTTACCGAGGAGATAATCCAATCTTGGTACTAACAACTTCAAGAACAGTTCATGGTTATTGCTTGTGCTGATTCTAGAGTTTGTCCCTCCAAGATCCTGGGATTTGAACCAGGAGAAGCTTTTATGGTTCGAAACGTGGCAAATCTGGTGCCTCTGTATGAGGTATCTAATACTTCTCACTGGTTTCATGTCTACTTAACTAATAAGCATGAATGGCATAAAATGAAAATAAGCTTGTTTAGATGAATGGAAAACTTAAGAATCTGTACTGAATTCCATATTTTTCATTCTTGTCTTTGTCTTTGTCTTTGTCCTATATTTATTGTTTTATTTCTGATGCAGAATGGACCCACAGAAACAAATGCTGCTCTTGAGTTTGCTGTAAATACTCTTGAGGTGAGGGTTCAGACATAGCTCCACATGTTTCCTTCAATGAACAGAAGAAACTTGTGAATTCTTGAAGCAATGATAATGGCAAAATTGTCTTGAAATTCAGGAACATTTCATAATAATAAAAAAAAAATGAATTCTAAATAAGTAAATTAATTTGAATGAAAGACAAAAAGTAAACAATAAAAAAAGTATTCTAGTACAGTATGAAAGAAGCATATCTTCTCCCTCTGGAGTTATTTTGATTAGTTTAGGAACATTGGCTATTCTCATGAATATTTTTGGAAATTTCTAATTTTAGCTAATATTTTTGGTGCTTTGAGAATAAATTCACATATGATTTGAACTTTTGCCATGGTGACTCGGATTACTCCATAGTTGGGCTCTCAAACATCAAATGAAATGGGCAACAGTTTCATCACAAGTCTTACTGCAATATTTCTCTCCTACTATGAGAATTAGAAAATTTTAGTTTCTTTGTACAGGTTGAAAATATTCTAGTCATTGGCCACAGCTGCTGTGGGGGAATTCGTGCCCTTATGGGTATGGAAGAAGAAGTAGACTCAAGGTTTGGCTAAGACAGATGCATTTGGTTCTCTTGATGAGTGGCTTCTAGTTTGTTTTATCTAGTGCCACTGTATTTCTCATTTAGTTACTTTGCTTTTCAGTAGCTTCATTAAAAGTTGGGTTATTGTTGGGAAGAATGCAAAGTTAAGAACCAAGGCTACTGCTTCCAAACTTAGCTTTGATCAGCAGTGCAGAAACTGTGAAAAGGTGCTATTTTTGTCCTTAAACTGGAATATCCGACACACATGACAAAGCTTGATCAAGGAGATTTTTTCGCTTCTTAGTTCTTTCATAATAGTATTGCATTATTTCTGTTATCAGGGATTTAAATTAGCTGTTGAATTTACCATAATTGGGCACCCTCTTATCCAAGACATTCTTAACCTTGTTCTTGGTTTCTATAGAGGATTTTCTTTTCTGTTTCCTTTGGGGGCAGGAGATCAGAGCATTTTCCCTTTTTTTTTTAAACATCCATTTTAAGGCAATTGATCCAGTAATCCCGTATTCTTATGAGAAGATTACTTTAACCAAGGGCATTCAAAAGCCAAGTTTTTATACATTGGATAAGAAACAGAAATGGTTACTGAAACTTCCTCTGCAATAGGATGGCTGTCTTATTCACAAAAATACACGGGGGATCAAAACTGGTGGCACAATAAAAAAATCTCTAGCAGATTCAAAATCCCTAAAGGAAATCCGAGTTGAGGCTGTGAGGAAAGACACTAAAACTTTTGTTTGAAATCCAATATGATCCTAGGTAGAGAATGACGATTTCCAGACAGAAAAAAGAAAAGGAAAAATCAGCCCTTTTAAAAACAATGCATCAAACCGTTTTTGTAGATTGTGTCTCCAATCATAATATAGATTAGAAGAATGAAGATGCCCCTGTTCTTTGCTCCAATGATATCTCTAGATTCCTATTTCATGAGCTTCATCCTTTTGAAGACAATTGATTTTGGCACTCGATTTCTTAATATAAATGCAACCTTCCCCAGTGTAGATGATAAAATATTGAAGAACTCAGTGCATTAAAGTTCTTCAAGAGTCCATTAGGGATTAATACTTGAGCTACTTAAATGAAGTTTAGATGATACTATGGTTGCCCATGGACCCTTTTATGCATCATATTAGGTATCAGAGAAAATGCATTCTGAATCTATTTTTGTTTGAACTTCTTTTATATATTTTTTTAACAGGAATCCATCAACTGTTCATTGTTGAACCTTCTCACTTACCCATGGATTAAAGAACGAGTGGAAAGAGGAATGCTTTCAATTCATGGTGGCTACTACGACTTTGTCAACTGTACTTTTGAGAAATGGACTCTGGACTACAAGGGGAGTAGTACAAATGAGGAAAGTGGCAGATACCTGGTCAAGGACAGAGTATTTTGGGCCTGAATTTTGCTTTGATCTTCCCATTCCCCCTTTCAGTCTGTTTGTTTTTATTTGTCTATTTATTTACATTTCCTTCTTCTGGTAAGTGCATGTTTAATGGAACTGTTTGAAATGATAAAATTGATATGCAATGTAGACAAGTCAAGGTGTGAGACCATAAAGTTCATGTAAGAATAGAGAATGAAAATAAGAAATTAATTATATTTTCATTTGTTAATGTGTTTAGATTGTTTTCTAGAATGAGAATAAAAATAAAAAAATTCATTAGAACAGGAATGAAATCCCATTCCCACTAAAATTTGTATAATACTTGCAAGAAAATCGCCAAGCATCTTCATGTTTTCTTACCATTATAGGGGAGAAAGAAGGGGTAATAAGCCTATAACTCACTAGTAGGTTCTTACCGTGTGCGCTTTGATTGTCATGATCTATTTTACCATGAAGAAATCTTGTGGAACCAAGTAAATCTGTTGTGGACTATGGTGATTTATGTTACTAAGAAAGGTACTTATATTAAATAATACAAATACTCATCAACCTAGTAAATGGTAGGAGTGCAAATTGGACGGGTTGGCTCGATCCAACTTGAATTCAACTTAATATTTGGACGATTTTGGGTAAACATTTTCATTACTTGGGTTGAACTTGAGTTAAGTTTTCTCAATTGAACTTCAATTTAGGTTGGACTCAAGCTCAAGTTCAGATTATTCGAATTTAACCCAAACCCGATTTAATATTTTTATAATATTTATTAGTATTTTCAGAACTGGACCAGACATTGAACAAAAAAAGTTACTATTTCACGGTTCATTGATCGAACAATGGTTAAAACTTAGTTGAACTGGTAAGGTCATAAATATATAATTTATATTTTAATAAAATTTAAAATAATTATAAAAATTAATATATATTATTAAAAATATTAACAATATTTTATTTTTTATGTTCAATATGTTAAATTAAATGATAAATATAAATATAAATGTACTAATATATTAAATTTTATTAAATAGAATATATATATATAATATTTAAATATGAAGATATATTTAAAATGAAAAGAAAATTACAATATTTAATTTAATTATATATGTACGTATTTTGTTATTTTAAAATTTTAAAAATTATTATATTGATTAATTTATATTATTTTTATGTTTATAATTAATAATTATTATAAAAATAATATTAGATATAAATATTTATATTTGTTTAAATGTTTTATATGATAAAAATAAAAAATAAAAAATAAAAAATAAAAAGGATATATAGACATTTACCAAATTATTAATCAACCAGTCGTGTGGCACAGTGGTATGCCACTGTAATATTTAAATAAGTGGTATTTATATCTGCAAACCTTGGGAACAAGCAAACGGGCTTGGAATGAATGAACTTGGGTCAGAAGATCGGTAAGCCCATTTAGGTTTTGGTCGACCAATGGTTGACTGGTTCCTAAAGAACCGGACGATCCGTTTGGTTAGATGGTTTGAACAGCGGTCAAACCTATCTCCGGTCCATTTCACCAACCCATCGGTCAACGGTTCCAGCGGTTTTCAAAACAATGATACATATAATGTCTATTATCCTATATGATAATATTAATTTTTCTTTTAGATTTAAAAAAAATTAAATTATAATTACATCATATACTTTTTCATTTTTTAAAAAATATACATAAGTTTATTTTTTACGTTTTTATAGTTATATTGAAATTTTGTGTTATTTATTATTTAAATTTTAGTAAAAATATATATAAACCATTATTGATGAATTTTGAATTTTATAACCTAATGAACCCAAAAAATTTAAGTCTAATTTGATCACCTGGAGTTTAACCCGATTAATTTGGGTTTAACTCAACCAATCCGAGCTCAACCTGAATTTAGAAAATGAAGTTGAGTTGGGTTTGGGTTGAGCGCCTCAAGCTAAAAATCGGGTTGAGTTAAACTTGAATTAACCATCAACTTGACCAACTCACCCAAGTTGCAGCTCTAGAAAATGGAGTGCTTAATATGTATGCCAAAATTCTTTTTGATATATTTTACTCTTGTGCTTTTTAGAATATAAAATAAAATAAATGATGTGGCCTTACTTGAACATTTGCTTTTTGTAGGGGACAAGGGATTTTGATTTCATAATTGGTGAAATTGTAGGATCACATTACTTGAGAGATGTGTCTCCGTTTTATTAATTGTATTTTAATAATTTCAACATTGATGAAAAGCTATTTCCACACTTGTATAAACATGAATAGCTATTTAAAAATGATTAATATTTTATGCATTTTTTTTTTGTCAAAGGTAACATTTTTCATCATTCAGGTACTACATTTTTATGATATAGGTACCACATTTGATCATCTTAGGTAGCACATTTAACTGATGAATACATGAAACTTGAATTATTTTTAAAAAATTACTATTTTGTAATTATTTTTCATAAATGCGTGGAAATTCACTTTTTTTTTTTAATATTTTTTGTCACGTAAGATTGATCATAAAATAGAAAATTAATGGAATTTTAAAATGTTTAAGGCTATTTTTATGACATTGTGTGGACCCCTCATTTTTGCTCGATGCGTTCCCACTTGATGGCGCGATTACTTTTTATTTATTTGGTAAAAAATATGATTATTAGAAAAAGACTTGGAGTTGCTACTTATTTTTGTTTTATTTTTTAAGGAAAAAACAAAAACCCTAAGGCTATGTTTGGTTCCCGAAAAATTTGAGGGAAAATGCGAGGGAAAGAAAATACAAAGGAAAAGTAGAAGGAAAGAAAAAGTGAAGGAAAATAAAAAAATAGATTAAAAGTTGATAAATTATTTTTTTTGTTACTTCAAACTCATTTTATTTATTTTAACTCATCAATATAAATATTAAATAATTTAAAAATACATAAGTTTTTAATTAGTTTTAATTATATTTGATTTTCTTTGATATTTTTCATAGGACAACCAAACATGAGAAAATCATTTTTCTTAGCATTTTTTTTCTTTCCTTTGTACTTTCCGGGAACCAAACATAGCCTAAGTGTGACTCCTTAAGGAAAAACAGGTCTGTGAGAAACTGAGTCTAGTTTCGGGGTCAGGTTACTTATTAGGAAGGTACAGTAAAGATCATAACACCCCTCTACGCTCCTAAAAATGAGTCTCTACTAAATAAGGTGAAACAAACCTAACAATTAACTAGGAGATCAATGGATACCAAAATGATCATAGATCAAAAGCAAGTCATGATAATGATTAAATAAACAAAGTGAGAGTGAGAGCGTACCTTGGTAGCAAGTAACAAAGTGATATCATGAAACAAGGTTAGCTCAAGTATAAAATCATCACATGCATATCAAAGAGTAAGACAAAGATTAAGTAATATTCATTAAGCATAATAGTTGACAATCAGAAGAGAAAACTCATATGTAGAGCCCCCACCAAAGCCTAATTTATCTTGCATGAATTAGTCTCACAAATTCCATTATTTTGGAATTATGAAAAATTCATTCTTGCTTATTAGAAATCAACGAAAACGGAAAATTATTTTTAAATCAAAGAAATTTTGTGAAAGTGCTTACCTGAAAGGAAATGTAGTAAGTTTATTTAAAAATGAAATTTTTAGTAACTTAAAACTTTAATGAAGAATGAAAAGTGATAGAATTAAAAAATATTTGAAAACTGGAGTGGAATTAAAATTATTTGATAAAAATTGGAGTTTTGAAAATTAATTTTGAAAGGAAATGAAGTTTCAGAAATTAGAGTTTTGAAGATTAAATTAAGGAATTGAAGTTTTGAAAATTAATTTTGAAAGAAATCGAAGTTTTGAAAATTAATTGAAAATTGGAGTTCTGGAAAATTACTTTTGAAAATGGGAATCTTGGAAAATTATTTAAAAATTAAAGTTTTGAAAATTGGAGTTTTGAAAAGTATTTAAAAATAGGAAATTTGGAAAATTACACTTTGATATAAAAAAATATGAAGAATTAAAAATGATGAGGTGTGGTAGTGGGATTGCATGCTAAGGTGGCCATGCAAAGTGTGGCCCTGGGTGCAAAGATGTCATGACCACTAAGCTGTAGATCAGAGACTGCTGACCCACCAAAAGATGGCCATGGGTCCCATGCAGCTGAGCATGGAAGCCGTCCCCCACTCCTCCAAAATGAAGTGTTGTCCAACTCCTCCATGGGTGCTCTTCAAAGGTGGCAGGAAAAACCAAAAAAAAAAGAAAAAGAAAACCATTAAAATGTAATAAAACAATGCAAAGTCCAATGGTCTAAAAATATGCAAATATGCCCCTATTTGGTAGAGTTCACAAGTGCAAAGAATGTGAACATCGAAATGAAATGAGAGTGTGAATAATGAGTGTAATGAAGTGAACTCTACCGAAGAAAAAGAAAAACCCCTAAAGGTACATAAGTAGAACACAAACTCGCCCAAACCAACAAAGGAACAAAAAAGGCTTTAAAATCCTAAGAGAAAGGTAGCTCTCAGAGTGCCTCTAAAGTTACGCTATGGATTTAGACTCCCTCTAAAATGTCTTCAAAAGTGACTCAAAAATCGATGTCAAAGTTGAGTAGTAGTCGAACCACCTAGGAGCATAGGGATGAACATATATAGAAGAAAGACTACACATGCACCATACAAGAGTGTGAAGTGAGGGGCTCCAATGATAGAATCAAAATACAAGCTACGAGCTCAAAGAGCCATATCACACACAATGGAGGAGGACAAACTCTGGAAAATCATGACTTCGAACGCCTGAAATGTGGCTCTGAACACCAAGGCTAAGACGAATGATTTTGAACAACTATACTAAAGACAAGGCCTTGAATGCCAAACTATGGAGAGATGTTAGCTCTGAACGCCTAAAACTGATGAAAGAATGGCTTTGAACGCCTAAAACTGGAAAAGATGGCTTTGAACGCCTAAGAAGGAAAATGGTGGCTCTGAACGCCTAAAGGGTGAAAATGGCTTTGGATTGTGAGCTTAGGGCTCTAAATGCTAAAAGTGACTTTAGGTTATAAATGAGAAAAACGACTCTAGGTCGTGAACTTAGGGCTTTAAATGTTAAAAATGACTCAGGGTCATAAATAAGAAGAACGACTCTAGGTTGTGAGCTCAAGGCTCTGAATGCTAAAAATGACTCTAGGTCATAAATGAGAAGAACGAATCTCGGTCGTGAGCTCAAGGTTCTAGATGCTAAGAAGGACTCAGGGTCATAAATAAGAAAAACGACTCTGGGTCGTGAGCTCAGGGCTCTAAATGGAAAAGAAATGACTTTGACTCATAAATGAGAAAAACAACTTTGAGTCATGAGCTCAGGGCTCTAAACGAAAAATATGACTCTAGGTCATAAATGAGAAAAGTGAATTTGGGTCCTGAGCTTAGGGCTTTAAATTGAAAAGTAATGACTTTGAGTCATAAATGAGAAAAATGACTTTGGGTCGTGAGCTCAGGGCTCTAAATGTAAAAAAAATGACTCTGGGTCATTAGTGAGAAAAACGACTCTAGGTCGTGAGCTCAGGGCTCTAAATGGAAAAGAAATGACTCTGGGTCATAAATGAGAAAAACGACTTTGGGTCGTGAGCTCTAAGCTCTAAGTGGAAAAGAAATGAATCTGGGTCATAAATGAGAAAAATGACTCTAGGTCGTGAGCTCTAAGCTCTAAGTGGAAAATAAATGACTCTGGGTTATAAATGAGAAAATGACTCTGGGTCGTGAGCTCTGGGCTCTAAATGGAAAAGAAATGATTTGGGTCATAAATGAGAAAAAACGATTCTAGGTTGTGAGCTTTGGGTTCTAAATGGAAAAGAAATGACTTTGGGTCGTAAGCTTCAGGCTCTAAATGGAAAAGAAATGAATCTAGGTCATAAATGAGAGAAACAACTCTAAGTCATGAGCTCCGAGCTTTAAATGGAAAAGAAATGACTCTAGGTCATAAATGAGAAAAACGACTCTAGGTAGTGAGCTCCGAGCTCTAAATGGAAAAGAAATGACTTTGGGTCATAAATGAGAAAAATGACTTTGGGTCATGAGCTCCGGGCTCTAAATGGAAAAGAAATGACTTTGGGTCATAAACAAGAAAAACGACTCTGGGTCATGAGCTCTGGGCTCTAAACATCTAAAGTGAAGAAGATGACTCTGAATGCTAAATTAAAAGGAAATGACAACTCTAAATGGTGGCAATGTGGCTTTGAACGTTGAACTAAAAGAAAATGGTGGCTCTAAATGCAAGGCTGACTAATGGCTCTGAATGCCAAATTGAAGAACGATGGCTCTGAACTCCAAACTGTGGAGAAATGGTGGCTCTGAATGCCTAACTGAAGACATGGCTCTGAATGCCAAATTGCGAGGGAGTGATGAGAGAGAATATGCCTTAGTGAGGCGTGTTGCCACAACTCTCGATCCACAAATCATAAAGCCTGAAGAAGTATCATAATAATTTGGATGTTTCTAGCTCAAGATACTCTATTGGAGGAGCCTATCTCCATCTAAAAGGAATGACCCACTGGGGAGTCTTAAGAAAAATAGTCCACTGGGGAAGCTATCACCATGTTAACATAACGATCTACTGAAGAGTCATAGGTACTAAGAACGTCAAAACTCAAAAGTCAGGCTCCTCTAAAGGCTTATCTTGACATAAATCATTGATACTATGACCAGTAATGTGAATAAATATCTCTCAGGTGAATAAAGAAAATGATAATAGCTCTATGAAAAGACGATCGTCTCCACAATAGAAAAGAGGAAATATGCCCTAATGTAGAAATTGATGCATCCTGCCATGTAGGTAACTGAGGAAAGTATACCCCAGTATAGCAAGTAGTATAATTGATACATCCTAATGACTTGAGAATAACTCAATGGGGATGCATAAGAGATCTAACATGTACTTTATTGAAATGATGATATGAGAGTCTATGCGCTTGAGATAATTCCATCAAAGAATCACGACAATATCAGAAAGTATGAGCCTGACTGAATGACTTAAGAAAGGCTCCACTAGGGAATCATTGTAAAATAAAAAATAGATCATCAACTCGAAATGTATCTTGTAAATATGGATGATAATGTAAATCAATGGAAATCTACAAATCTCAACCAAAACAAAAATATGCCCCAGTATGGCATCAGATGTGTGGTAGGTCGGAAAATCAGATGACACCAAATCATCCATCACCAAGTGTGTAATCCTAGTCACACATGTCGATAGTTGAATCAGATCCATAGATCAAAGAGGCGTCTCCTAGAAGAAGAAGCATGATGACATCTAAATATTAAAAGGTGTGGGCCTGACTGAATGGCCTAAAAGAGACTCCACTAGGGGATCATGATAAGATAATAATAGACTATCAACTCGACATGCATCTTGTGAGTGATGAGGATCATGTGACTCCATGAAGATCTACAAATCTCAATCGAAAGGGAAATATGCCCCAATATGGCATCAAATGTATGGTAGATCGGAAAATCGGACAGCCTCAAATCATCCATCATCAAATGCGTGATCCCGGTCATCCAAATCCACAACCAAAATGAATCCACATATCAAAAGGCATCTTCTAGAAGAAGAAGCATGAGGACATCTAAATATCAAAAAGTGTGGGCCGGATTGAATGGCCCAAGAGAGGCTCCACTAGGGGATCATGATAAGATAACAAACAGGTCATCGTCTCAATGTGTATCTCGTAAGTGGAGATGATCATGCAACTCCATGAAAATCTATAAATCTCAACTGAAAGGGAAATATGCCCCAGTATGGCATCAGATGTATGGTAGATCGAAAAATCAGACAACATCGGATCATCCATCATCAAATGTGCAATCCTAATCATCTATATCCATAACTGAATCGAGTCTAAACATCAAAGAGGCGTCTCATAGAAGAAGAAACATGATGATATCTAAATATCAACCAAATCTCAAACACCTGTCCAAGTAGGATCTGTTGAAGATGAAATCTGATCCCATGGCCTTAGGGTGGTCTTAAGACAAGGGACATAATGTAGGCTAGGGTGATAGGGTAATAGAAATGAAGGGAAACTAGGCCTAAATACCCAATGATAAAAAACCCATGCCCTCATGTACAAAATGCAACATGTATAGAAAAACTCGTGAGCCATGGACCTGAGGGTGCCCAATGTGAATATAATATCAATAAGGCGACAAATGAAGAAAATTGAACTGATAATGAGATATGTGAGGATGATGCAAGGGAAATATCAAACCTGGAATAGGTCAGTGTAAGAAAAGAACAATGGGGTGAAGTGAATGGGATGAATCATAAGCAATGACAAGGATGATAGTGAAACAATGAATATACGAAGAAAATTGATGATCAACTCAAATCAAACATGGAGTGAAGTCACATCAATAATGGATGTAATGATGGAAAGGACAATGACCTAGAGCCCTTAGGAGAAGGTCACCCATTTCACTCTCAAAGAGATATGACAAAGTGAATACAAAGAAAAGAGGATTTTAGAAAGCTCACATACGAGCTCTCAACAAAAAACATACTCGATAAAATGACCATCAGATATCAACATACACGCTCAATGATGGAGAATACTATGCACATACACACATGTGCTTATTTTTCTTTTCTTTTCATTTTTTTTCTTTTTCTTGTTTTTTTTTTTACATATATACAAATGCACATACCCTGAACATGAACAAAATAAGCTCCAAAGATGATAAGATCAATAATGGATAGACAAACTCTCAAATGCTAAAAGTACCATAAACTTTCTTTAACGAGATGACCTTCTCAAACTAAGGATCTCTGAATCAGTGTCCGTGGGATAGATAGTGGAAATGACGTGACTATCCTCCATGTAATGAACTCAGGAGGATCACCACTCAGGGTGGAGAGACTATGAAGCAAAACAAGTAGTAGATAGAATAAAGAAAAAGAGATGAAAAACGCAACCAATGAGATGTGATGAAATACAGTAGTGTGATGGTAGGAAAAAAAAAGAGAGAAAGATGCACCTGTAGGCCCAAGGCTCATGAAACTCCTAAATGAAGCATGCATACACTAAAGGGCCTCTATCCTGGTGTAAAAGTGTAAGCAAGGTAATAAAAAAGAAAGACTTTGATGCACATGTGAAGCTCAATGGGCTAGCAACGGTCTGTATGTCAAAATGGAATAACAAGGTATATGGCTAACCGAAATGATGGCCACCCATCTTACGACCATGGTCTCAAACACTTCTTCAGCTGATCTACATTGGTTGGCTCCGAGAATCGATTTCCATCTAGATCCATCAACCATGCAGCGTCTTTTGGGGTCAACTCCCTGATGAAATAAGGTTCGCTCCAACCGAGTCTGAATTTTCCTCAAGGATCTCTAATCAATCCCCTAATGACCCTCAAGATCATCCCAAGCTGCTGAACTGTCAGATACCTTCAACTACCTGATACATTGCTCAATACGATCCATGCATGCGCGAATATCCTCAAGGACTATGGTCTGTACTATTGCAGGTGGAGCAACCTTAGATTGACCATGTAGCATGAAAGGCAAGGCTTGTGGCACTGATGGTCCAGGAGATGGGGATGGGTGTATACCTTATTGATTGTCAGACTTTTCATTGAGACTATCTATGACCTACTGAACAGAAGCCACAGTGGCTATGAGTTGATCAACTGTGATGGCTTGCGGATCCATATATGTTTGATTAATGATGCAAAATAGCCTATCGTCAACTCTGACTCAAGATGGAAAACTCAAACTGAGACGAAGAGCAAATCCTATAAAGCATGGGGAAACGAGATAAGGCATGACGTGAGAAAATCACAAATGATATGCTAGACTAAACTAGAAGAAACAAGTCAACACAATGCAGAAGAGTGGTCAAACTGAAACTCAAGCTTGCACTGATCTTTGAGCACTCTCTACTGGAGATCAAAAGAGGGAGTACTGGATCCAAACTGTAGATAAAAAGGCTTTGAAGGCCCTTAGATGCACCCACGTGTAGGAGAGGAAATCCTAAACGAATGATCTAAGGCTCAACCTACAAGGTCAAGGTGGCTCTAAAAAGAATAGGGGTGGACTTTAAAGAATCCCTAGCAGAAACGATCATACCCTTCGACGGTACACAAATCTCTACACACCTTCAAAGAAATAGGGCGCTTCCATGCAAGGCGGTCATCACCTCCACACATGCACTACCTCGACATCCCAAGAGGTTTCCTATGGTGAAAACTCTCACAATTCTCAATACTCAATAGTTAACTAAAGTGCACAGTGAGTGGTGTGGGCACAACAAAAAATCCTATGAAGCTAAAGCAGAAAAAGAAACACATTGGTCACACAAATATCCATGAAACCTAGCTTTTGGCTATACAGGTATTCAAAGATCGGACTCCAATCAGCATCAATATGTCGGCTTCCTCTAGAATGCTCCCAAACATCGATATAGCCCGTCGCTAGACCCTACTCCTAACCATTAGCTTGGTCAGAGAAACAAGCACACACAAGGCCTCACACTTGCAAATGTAAGAACCGAAAGGAAGGAAATGACTGAAACTAGAGGGTTGGAGGTAAGAGGATATATGTGTGGCATACACAGACAAGCAACATGCAATCACATAGGAGAAGAGCAGTCATGCAACAGGCAGTCAAGTAGAGCACAAGTATATCATCCATGTCCATACACAAACTAAATGACAATATGACAATCAAAATGAATAGCAACAAGGATAACATGCTCAAATATGATCAAGATAATATACAAACAAATGAGTCAATCACTAAGACAAACAAGATATACAACAATATGAACATACATGTCAAAATGAAAAGGATAATCATGGCAAGAGCAAAATCCATATGGTAAGACAATCAAGAGAATCAGTCAATATCATCAGCATGTCAATGTTGAAAATGGATATAACAATAAAACATAGAAAATCGCCATATCAAAATCCTTAATGTGTTATGATCACTCAAGCATAGAGAAGCACAAAAGGAAGGTATCCATCAAACGCCAAATTTGCCTCAACTTAAGTTCAAGCTTGAGCCTTAAGATCTCTAATAGAGTCACCATTTTGTGGACCTCGTATTTTTGCTCGATGCGTTCCCACTCGATGGTGCGACTCGCTTTTTATTTATTCGGTGAAAAATATGATTTTTAGAAAAAGACTTGGAGTCGCCACTTATTTTTGTTTTATTTCTTAAGGGAAAAACAAAATAAAAAAGAAAAACCCTAAGTGTGACTCCTAAAGCAAAAATTGGTCTGTGAAAAATCGAGTCTAGGTTCGGGTTAGGTTACTTATTAGGAAGGTACGGTAAAGATCGTAGCATCCCTCTAAGCCCCTAAAAATGGGTCTTTACTAAATAAGGTAAAACAAGCATGATAATTAACTAGGAGATCAATGGATACCAAAATGATTATAGATCAAAAGCAAGTCATGATAATGAATAAATAAACAAAGTGAGAGTGAGAGCGTACCTTGATAGCAAGTAATAAAGTGTTATCATGAAACAATGTTAGTTCAAGTATAAAATCCTCACATGCATATCAAAGAGTAAGACAAAGATCAAACAATATTCATTAAGCATAACAATTGACAATCAGAAGAGAAAACTCATATATAGAGCCCCCATCAAAGTCCAATTTATCTTGCATGAATTAGTCTTACAAATTCCATTATTTTGGAATTATGAAAAATTCATTCTTGCTTATTAGAAATCAAAGAAAATGGAAAATTATTTTAAAATCAAAGAAAATTTGTGAAAATGCTTACCTGAAAGGAAAGGTAGCAAGTTTATTTAAAAACAGAATTTTTAGTAACTTAAAACCTTAATGAAGAATGAAAAGTGATAGAATTAAAAAATATTTGAAAACTGGAGTGGAATTAAAATTATTTGATAAAAATTGGAGTTTTGAAAATTAATTTTAAAAGAAATGGAGTTTCAGAAATTAGAGTTTTAAAGATTAAATTAAGGAATTGAAGTTTTGAAAATTAATTTTGAAAGAAATCGGAGTTTTGAAAATTAATTGAAAATTGGAGTTCTGGAAAATTACTTTTGAAAGTGGGAATCTTGGAAAATTATTTAAAAATTAAAGTTTTGAAAATTGGAGTTTTGAAAAGTATTTGAAAATAGGAAATTTGGAAAATTAAACTTTGATATAAAAAATATGAAGAATTAAAAAGGATGAGGTGTGGTAGTGGGATTGCATGCCAAGGTGGCCATGCAAAGTGTGGGCTCGGGTGCAAAGATGTCATGACCACTAAGCTGTAGATCAAAGACTGTTGACCCAACAAAAGATGGACATGGGTCCCATGCAATTGAGCATGGAATCCATCCCCCACTCCTCCAAAATGAAGTGTTGTCCAGCTCCTCCACGGGTGCTCCTCAAAGGTGGCAAGAAAAACCAAAATAAAAAAAATCATTAAAATGCAATAAAACAATGCAAAGTCCAATGATCTAAAAAAAGGGGGGTCTACACATTGCTTTATTAATTTTTTTTTTCAAATTATATAATTAAATAATAACGGGCAAAAATATATTTTTTTCCATAAATTTTCACAGTAAAACCAATGACATATCAATTAAATGAGTGTTTAATATGCGGGAATAGGAATGAGAAAGGAGATGAATCATAAATTCATAATAATACATAGAATAATTGAATCAAAATATTAATTTTCATGCAAATAATTTTTTCACAAATAATCAAAATCAAATAATAAACGAAAAATGGAATAAATTATATATTTCTATTCTATGTTTCAATATTTAAGTATATAGGAGGATCAGAAATAGGAAGAGAAATAGAAATAAAAATAGAACCAAACCAAGTTGGTTAGGCCAAATAATTTCCAATAAAATGTTATTATATTGTCATTAAGGATGAGTATGGTTTGGGTTAAGTTAGTTTGTATCTAACTCAAGAATCAAACCAAGTTGGTTAGTTTTAGTTAAATTGGAATGGCCTAAATCCAATTTAGTTATTGAACAAAATTAACCCAATTTAATATCATTTTCATTTGATTCATCTTAATTCATTTGATTAGGCCAAAATTGGGTCATACATTTTATGTGGAAGAAACAAGTAGTCCAAACTCACTTGAAAATTGTGACTAAATTAAGAGTACATTTGACAGTGATTCTAAGAAGTGTTTCTAATCTTTTTAATACTAGAAAAATAAAAATTTTCAAGTATTAGAAATGGTAGAAACACTTCTTAAAATCATTGTCAAACACACTTTAAGCTAAAAAGGACAACAAGCAATACTATTGCACAACAGAATAGACGGTGTGAGCCGAGAAAAAAAATAATTGGAAAAAGGCATGTCAACAACTATTAAATTGTAGGTGAAGTAATAGGAGGGAATTTAGGAAATGTGGGAGTGGGGAGTTTGTGGTCTAAATAAGCCCCTTAGAATAATAAATAAATTACCTAGTACTTGATTGTTTTTTTTTATAAAAAAAATACAAAACTAGTTTTTTCCTTTCCACCTCATTCAATGATGTTTTTTGCAAATCAAATTGTCATGCTTTGATGGTGAAACCACAATCATTAACTCTGGTTTTATTATCTATGCCTTGTCCCTCATTTCTTCTCATTGTTGTGCTTTACCCATTCATCCTTTCTTCTCACTTCATTTTTCACTTTCATCTTCTCATATCACTTTTTTATTTATATTATAAAATCCTAATCCTCCATCTTCTCACCCTAAAACTATGATATAATCTATGACTATTTATTTGAGATTTATTCACCAAATTTGATTCTTCGATGAGTAAATTTTTCAACCTAACTCTCACCATTTTGGATTTTATTTATTTATTTTTATTTTTTATGTGAGACTCATTCTTCCAAGTTTTTGTTTTATGGGTATTTTCTCACTATAACAAAAGGAAAAAAATTTAAAAATTCTAGCTGTCGAGCAATTAGCTATAAGAAAAAATATGAAATAAAAAATTTAAATGCTTTTTTATTGAAAATATGAAACTAAATTTAGAATTAAAAAACTGAAACAAAATAGAATATCCCATTATTTGTTTGTTGAGAAAATTATGGAAAAAAAAAATGAAAAAGCAACTCAAAGCTATTTTATTTATTTATTTTTTAAAAAGAACTTGAATTGTAGGATTTGGACAAAAATTAAGGATTTTTTTATTTTATTTTATCAATTTCATGCTTAAAAGAGAGTATTAAACAACTTCACACCAACTTAACCACTAAGTGAGATTCTAAATAATTATTTTTTTTGTTGATTTGTTTTTCTTCTACATTCAAATTTGGAGGACCATGGGTGATAAGGGGTGTGTTTGGATGGTGGGGGAAAAAAAAGACAAAAAAAAAAAAAAAAAAACAAAAAAAAACAAAAACAAAAGAAAGAAGGGAAAAAAAAATCGAAGATAGGAAAATCATTGATATTGCATATTAATATTTTGATCAATCAGGTTATTACAATCTAGAGTTTTGTTTTGTGGGTATTTTCTCATTATATTAAAATAATGGTTATTAGCCCGCTTAGATGAAATAGAACTTAATTAATATTTTTAGATTGGAAAAGTGAACAATTATTCACAATTTTATAAATTTGGTATTCTTACACCTTGTTCTGATTTTTCCATGAGTAATTATGTTAGAATATTATTCTATCAAAAATTTTAATTACTAGATAAGAATTTATAAGATATAATATTGGGTATATGGTTATATTAACTAATATTATTAAAATTTTAAAAATAATCATTTTTCAAATATTATTATATTATTTCATATCTGATACCAACTTTTCCCATCACCAGACACTTTTCCTAATAAGCAGTTTCAACAACAGTTTGTCAAGGTTCTCTTGAAATCTCCATGAGAGTTTGAGAGTTTTTTATTAAATTACAGTGTGAACACATTTATTGCTAGTATTAAAATAATATAAATTTTTCTCATATACTTAATATTTTAATATAAAATTTACAAAAACTTATTAAAATAACATAAAAGTTTCAAACATTTATTAAAATACTTAATATTTTAATATAAACTTTACAAAAACTTATTAAAATAATATAAAGGTTTCAAACATCTATTATAATACTTAATATTTTAATATAAACTTTACAAAAACTTATTAAAATAATATAAAAGTTTCAAACATCTATTATAATACTTAATATTTTAATATAAACTTTACAAAAACTTATTAAAATAATATAAAAGTTTCAAACATCTATTAAAATACTTAATATTTAAAAATTAAGTTTTTGCAATCGGACATCTCAAAAATTCAGGTAGTAAAATTCAAAAATTTTAAAACATCACTTCGTGTCAAGGTAATACCCCCCTTCTGACCAGACATAGTCTCCCTAAAACGCCAATTTTCCGGCAAAAACGGGTTACAGGTCAAGGGTTAAGACTAAAGACTCTAGTTTTAAAACATGATTTTACACCTTCAATTTTCTAAATAACCCGATTTTTTATTTTTTTTTTATGTTGATGAGAACATTATATAAAAAGGATCCATGTATATTACATATATTAACTAGTAAAGAAGACTTTAAAAAATAATTCAAATTTTTTACATATATTGAAGGGGGGTATTACCTTGACACGAAGTGATGTTTTAAAATTTTTGAATTTTACTACCTGAATTTTTGAGATGTCCGATTGCAAAAACTTAATTTTTAAATATTAAGTATTTTAATAGATGTTTGAAACTTTTATATTATTTTAATAAGTTTTTGTAAAGTTTATATTAAAATATTAAGTATTATAATAGATGTTTGAAACTTTTATATTATTTTAATAAGTTTTTGTAAAGTTTATATTAAAATATTAAGTATTATAATAGATGTTTGAAACCTTTATATTATTTTAATAAGTTTTTGTAAAGTTTATATTAAAATATTAAGTATTTTAATAAATGTTTGAAACTTTTATGTTATTTTAATAAGTTTTTGTAAATTTTATATTAAAATATTAAGTATATGAGAAAAATTTATATTATTTTAATACTAGCAATAAATGTGTTCACACTGTAATTTAATAAAAAACTCTCAAACTCTCACGGAGATTTCAAGAGAACCTTGACAAACTGTTGTTGAAACTGCTTATTAGGAAAAGTGTCTGGTGATGGGAAAAGTTGGTATCAGAGCCTTTCTTTGTGTATTGCATTATATTAATTAGGAAAGAAGACTTCAGATTCATTCAAATTAATTTTCAGAGTACCGAACTTTATCTTACCCCATATAAAGTCTGATTAATTTTTGCCTAATTTATTCTGAATATCTTTATTTGCTCTGTTTACTTAGCATGAATTAGTGTCATAATATTAGTGTCATAATAATTAATGTCTTTTATTCCTTATCCTCCCGGTATATATAATATAGATTATGATCGTGTAAAAGAACTTAATAATAGGTTGTATGCTCAACGTAAAGAATTTAGAGAAACTTGTGATAAATTACATAATTTAAGAACTACTGTAAAAGATTTAACCACAGATATTAAAAACTTAACTTCTCTTAAATATTTGAATGAATACGAAGTAGCTATACAAGAAACTTTTGACGAACTTTTTGCTACAGAAACCATAATTAGAAGAGAAATTGTAAAATATTATATTGATAATTTATATGCTAGCTCATCTAATTAAAACATATTAAAAATAATGAACCCTCATCTACAAACCCAAGAGGTAAAGCAGTTAAAATTTTTAGTAGAGACACAATTAAAAATAACAAACGAAGTACTACAAGAACAAATTCCGAAAGAAAACCAAAATAATATAGATATTTTAAAAGAAATCCAGAAAAGACAAATAAAATCTGTAGAAAAACTAAACACAGTCTTAGGAATTAGAAAAGAAGCTGGAAGACTTTAAGAACCATAACTTGCTAAGAAATAACCTAGATTATATTAAAGAACAATTAGCTAGAGAAGAAAAATTTGTTAGAAAGGAAATAGAACAAATAAAATTAGAACAACAAAATTTAAAAGAAACTTTAGAAAAAATTAATCAAAAAATAGATAAACTTTTAGAACAAAGAAATATAGTAATATCAGAGGAACAAAAATTAAATAACCTTTTAAAACAATTTGAAAACCTTAATTTAGGAGAAAAACCAATAATTAAAATAGAAAGAAAAATAAATCCTTTTGAACCAAAAAATCTAGCAATAAAACCATGGAAATAGTAGAAGCAATAAACCCTCGAGATAATGTAAAAGAATTTATTGAAGAAAAATTAAAAAAGGCAGTAAAGGAAGTAACACCTTACAAAAAATAATTAGTTCAAAATAATAAAATAACTAGATTTTTAAATCAACACACTATAAGTTCAATAGGAAATATTGTATATTTAGACTTAGTATCTCCAGAAACAAAACACAAATTATTAAAAAATAAAATTGATAAATATATGCATTTAGGAATAATTCTGATAGGAATAATAGGACTTCATCGTAAAGAAATTGGAGCACTTATAAATATTAACCTTTTAGATACTAGAAACAATACTGTAGGACGAGCTCTTTTAGCTAGTGCAGAAGTTAATATGAACCAAAATTACGCAATTATTGGTTGTATACCTCAATTTTGTATAGATCTTAAGGAATTCACAGAAAAAATAAAAATAACTGTACATACTAAAGGTTATGATATGGAATTAGGAAGTAAAAACCTTAGCATAGCTATAGGATTTATAGGAAAAACTACTAATGCTTTAAGTTTAAAATGTATGATGGAATTTGATGATATAGTAAAAACCTTTGGAAGTAAGACAGTAAATATGATAGAAGCAAAACCTGTAAATATAGACTATTTACTAGGACGAGAGTGGGAATTACCTCAAATAAATAAACCAATAATAAAATATCCAACATCCAGTAGCCTATATGAAAACCAAGATGGAAGTGCAAGTATAACCTTTGGAAATTATAAAACTGTAAATGTAGAGGTAGAGTCAGATAGTGAGATAGAAACTGTAAATGTTATAAAAGAAGATATTTTACTAAATATTGAGACAGTAGAAAACCTATACAAAAACTCAGAGTTAGTAAATATAATGTTAGAGGAATTTAGTAATCCAACATTATTAGACGAACAAGTAGATCAAGAAAACTTTGTTAATATAATGTGTAACAACTATACAGATGACCAAATAATAGAACAACTCTATAAAACCAATTTAATCAAAAAACTTATAGATATAGAAATGATAAATCAATTTAATATTCAACCAAAAGTTAACGAAAATATAGAAATAATCTCAAACGAATCAATAAATACAATAAATGAAGAAAAAGAATCTATAAATGTAAAAAGTGAAATAGTAAAATATAATAAGCCGTATAGCAAGCCAAAAGGACCTCAATGGAAAACTAAAACAGAACCTTCTAGTTCTTTGCAACCAGTATATAATTCTTTACAACCAGTATACGAATATGGAACAATATTAGATATAGATAGTGCGCAAGATCTTAGAAAAACCATAGAAAATTGGGAGCAATCTTTAAATTCAGCAGGAGTGGTAGTATCATTTGAAAACCAACAAGAAATTTATGAATTTTGTAAAAGCACCCTTAGAGGAACTGTACTACAATTTTTTAGAAACATGGAACAAGAAAACAGTAGTTATTTTCAAGAAGTTAGAAATAATTTTAGCATATCTGTATTTATAAATCTAATAAAACTTTATTTTTTAGGAACAACACAAGAAGATGTAAAGGAACCTGTAATATACCTTCATAAGTTAGAACAATTGAAATTATGTAACCTTTCATATATAAGAGAGTATGAACAAAAATTTAGGAAATATGCAATCCTTGCCAGAGTAGACAGAACCCCTGAATATTTAAATAAATATATATTAAAAATACAAGGACCCGTAGGACTTAGACTATGGAATGAATTTACAACCTCCGAGTATAAAAACTCTCCTTATATAGGTGCTAGAATAGAATTTGTAAAAAATTGGTTAGAAAGAGAATGTGTAAGCATAGGAGAAAGAAGTCAGATAAAGAAACAAGACATAAATCAACAACTTTGTAGAAAATTACATATAGGAGAAAATCTAGATATAGGATGCAGAGAATATAAGTTTAGAAAACCTAAGAGATATAATAAATTTTTAAGAAGAAAGTCAAGAACCTTTTATAAAAAACGACCATATCAGACAAGGTATAAAAAACCTGGAAAGTTTTGGATAAAAAGAAAAAGAACCTCAGAGAGAAAAAGACAGTGTAAATGCTATTTGTGTGGTCAGGAAGGCCATATAAGACCTGAATGTCCCGAACTTAAAAAACCATTAAATGAACGAAATAGAAAAACACAAGTAAAAATAAACCTAATAAATGAGTATCAGCTAGATAGTGAAGAAGAAGAACTTATCAGTGAATTAGACTTTGAAAGTGAAAATTCGAGTGTATATAGTATAGAAGATAGTGAAAATGAAAAAGAAGAAATTTGTATGATTATTGAAAAAGAGGAAAATCAAGCTAAGAAAACCCCTTTAAATTTAGAAAACCTTGTACAACCTTTAGAAAGTAAAATAAAACCTTATAATATATGGAAAGATTTACAAAAAATAATCAAAGGAAAAATTTCAAAAGAAGAAGAAGATAGTTGTTCAAAACCTAAGGACACAGAAGAACCAAAAAGTCCTGAAAAAGAACCAATAAATCCTGAAAAAATAACCATACAAACAATAGAACAAGTAAATATGGCAAATAAAGTTAAATCTATTATTTTTCCAACAACAGTTAAATTAAAAACTATAGAATTAAAGGTAGATGCAATGTTATATACTGGAGCCAGTAAAAACCTTTTATTTGAAACCTTAGTACCTCAAGAAGATCAGCAAACATTAGTTCAACCAGTAGAGTTAATCCAATACAATCAACAAAAACTAATACTAACCAAGTATATTTCAAACGTACCAATTATAATTAATAACATAACCTTAGTATTGCCCCAAACTTATCTTGTACCTACTATAAGTTTATATCCTTTTATTTTAGGTTTAAATTTTGTACATTCTTTACAAAGAGGGATAACAATACAAAATAACCAAGTTAGTTTTCATCCTAAAACCACAACAATTGTTTATACAAACATGGAAAATGTATTAAATAAAAATCATAATGTAACATCTCATCAAATTAGCAAAGTGGAGGCACAAAAGGATAGCATAATTAATGACTACTCAGAACAATTAAGAAATGCAAATAGATTAAAAAACCTTATATTAGAAGCAGAAAAAATAGGAATTATAGGAGAAGACCCACAGAAACATTGGAATAAAAATAAGACAACCTGTAAAATACCAATTAAAAACCCAGATTTAACAATAAAAACGGCAGATATAGCATGCAATCTTATAGATACAAAGGAATTCAAAATTCAAATAGAAGAATTGTTACAGAATAACCTTATAAAACCAAGTTTTAGTCCCCATAGATCCTCAGCTTTTTTAGTTAGGAACCATAATGAAGAAAAACGAGGAAAAGCTAGGATGGTTATTAATTATAAAAGATTGAATGATAATACATATGACGATGCTTATAAAATTCCAAACAAAGATTCTTTAATTAATTCTATTCAAGGATGTAAATATTTTTCTCAGTTAGACTGTAAAAGTGGATTTTGGCAAATTAGACTAGAAGAGGATAGTAAACCATGGACAGCGTTTTCATGTCCTTGTGGATTATATGAATGGAATGTAATGCCATTTGGACTAAAAAATGCTCCTCAAATATTTCAACGAATGATGGATAATATTTTTGGAAAATATTCTTTTGTTCTTGTATATATTGATGATATTCTTGTCTTTTCATATACTCTTCAAGAACACATAAACCATTTAGAATTGATTTTTGAAAAATTAATTAGTCATGGATTAATAGTAAGTAAAAAGAAATTGAAATTATTTAAGACTCAAATAGAATTTTTAGGATTAGAATTAGAGGATGGACAAATAAAATTACAAGAACATATAGTGCAAAAAATAAATAATTTTCCAGACAAACTCGAAGACTTAAAAACCCTTCAAAGTTTTTTAGGATTATTAAATTATGCTAGGCCATATATCAAAAACCTTAGCAGATTAGCTGGACCCCTTTATAGTAAAACAAAAAACACAGGGCAGAGATATTTTAACCAAGAAGATATTAAACTTATACAGAAAATAAAAGAACTTGTGAAACATCTCCCAACCTTACATTTACCCTTAGAAAATGAATATAAAATAGTCCAAACTGATGCTAGTCAAACAGGATGGGGAGGTATACTTTTAGCAGTAACTAATATAGGAGAAGAAAAACTTTGTAGATATTGTAGTGGAACTTTTAATGATTATCAAAAGAACCTTAGTTCTACAGATTTAGAAATTGAAGCAATAATATTAGTCTTAGAAAAATTTCAATTATTTTTGAACCAAGAACAATTTACTTTAAGAACCGATTGTGAAAATATTAAAAAATTCTTTGAAAACAAAAATTCTTCAAAACTGTCCACCAAAAGATGGATAAAGTTTCAAAACTCTTTAATTGGTTTTAAACCCAAATTTGAACATATTAAAGGAAAAGATAATATATTAGCAGACTGGTTAAGTAGACAAATAATTAATAATGTTAATAATACTAATGATTGATTTCATGATTACAGGAACATGGCTCAAAGAAAACCTACAAAAGCTAGAACCTTTCAATACGGAACCATATGTCTGAATGAAGTATTGAATCCAAATCTAAGGTTTAACTCTTTATTTTCTCAAAACCTTTTTGAAGAACATAAGGTTATTGTAGATAATTTTTGGTCTCTAAAACCACAGAGTTTTTCGAACCAAAATTTAGAATACGCTTATGGAAAAACAGTGTCAGCTTTAGCCCAACATTTACAAAACCTTCAAAACCAACTGATTGCTTTAGAAACCCAAAAATTCCAAAACCTCAAAATCCAAGAAAATCAAGAAAAACTGATAGAAGATTTAAAAACCAGTAGAGTGTCGATCAATCAAACTAGCTGTTCAAACAGTCAACCTGAAGTAATTAGTTTAATTAAGAAATCAGCTCTTCTTACTGAACAATATGAAAGGCTTGTTGTTAAAAACATAATTGGAGTTGATAACTACTCTTTTGTCAAAACCTTTTTCCTACAAACTCAATATAACGAAGTGTTTAAAAATCAAGAACTTTTGTATAAACATTTTAGAACTAAAAATGTCGGGATAAAAACAGGGTATATGGCATATCACGACCCTGAATTTTTCTTTGTTATATACTTAGGTTATGTAAATATGTCTGTTGTAAATAAAGAAAATTTTGATTTAGTACCGCAACTTATGGGTCAGGGAATTTTAAAGAATGTTTTTATGAACCATATATCTCAAATCCCTGAAAATTTCCCAGAAAAATTAACCTATCTTTTTAAAACCGAAAAATATATAGATATTTCTTTTGAAACCATTCCACCTTTATTTCAACCCGATGGATCAATAGTGTGCAAAAGTTGTCTGTAAAAAGAAGGAAGCTCCATCTTCAGCTTTGTACATTCATCAGCAATCAATAAGAAAGTAAGAATTTTCTGTTAAATTTTTGCATTCATTTAAATTTATTATGTATTTTTCTTACCCTTAGGGGGTAAAAAGGGGTAAAAAGGTAAAGTAGGGAAATGAAAATTATTTGAATTATTTTTTAAAGTCTTCTTTACTAGTTAATATATGTAATATACATGGATCCTTTTTATATAATGTTCTCATCAACATAAAAAAAAAAAAAAAAAAAAAAATCGGGTTATTTAGAAAATTGAAGGTGTAAAATCATGTTTTAAAACTAGAGTCTTTAGTCTTAACCCTTGACCTGTAACCCGTTTTTGCCGGAAAATTGGCGTTTTAGGGAGACTATGTCTGGTCAGAAGGGGGGTATTACCTTGACACGAAGTGATGTTTTAAAATTTTTGAATTTTACTACCTGAATTTTTTAGATGTCCGATTGCAAAAACTTAATTTTTAAATATTAAGTATTTTAATAGATGTTTGAAACTTTTATATTATTTTAATAAGTTTTTGTAAAGTTTATATTAAAATATTAAGTATTATAATAGATGTTTGAAACTTTTATATTATTTTAATAAGTTTTTGTAAAGTTTATATTAAAATATTAAGTATTATAATAGATGTTTGAAACCTTTATATTATTTTAATAAGTTTTTGTAAAGTTTATATTAAAATATTAAGTATTTTAATAAATGTTTGAAACTTTTATGTTATTTTAATAAGTTTTTGTAAATTTTATATTAAAATATTAAGTATTTTAATAAATGTTTGAAACTTTTATGTTATTTTAATAAGTTTTTGTAAATTTTATATTAAAATATTAAGTATATGAGAAAAATTTATATTATTTTAATACTAGCAATAAATGTGTTCACACTGTAATTTAATAAAAAACTCTCAAACTCTCACGGAGATTTCAAGAGAACCTTGACAAACTGTTGTTGAAACTGCTTATTAGGAAAAGTGTCTGGTGATGGGAAAAGTTGGTATCAGAGCAAATAAAGATATTCAGAATAAATTAGGCAAAAATTAATCAGACTTTATATGGGGTAAGATAAAGTTCGGTACTCTGAAAATTAATTTGAATGAATCTGAAGTCTTCTTTCCTAATTAATATAATGCAATACACAAAGAAAGGCTCTGATACCAACTTTTCCCATCACCAGACACTTTTCCTAATAAGCAGTTTCAACAACAGTTTGTCAAGGTTCTCTTGAAATCTCCGTGAGAGTTTGAGAGTTTTTTATTAAATTACAGTGTGAACACATTTATTGCTAGTATTAAAATAATATAAATTTTTCTCATATACTTAATATTTTAATATAAAATTTACAAAAACTTATTAAAATAACATAAAAGTTTCAAACATTTATTAAAATACTTAATATTTTAATATAAACTTTACAAAAACTTATTAAAATAATATAAAGGTTTCAAACATCTATTATAATACTTAATATTTTAATATAAACTTTACAAAAACTTATTAAAATAATATAAAGATGGTTCAACATAAGAGTCATTTACATTTTCAAGGCCATCCATGAGACCATCATTATTGACTATTGTTGTTAGGGTACAACCCATTAGAGGTTGAGGGAGAGGTAATGGGTGAGCTAGTTGGTAACATATACATGTTAGGATAGAGCCCTTAAAAGAATGACATTATGTAATAAATTTGGAATTCATTATTTATTTAATAATGTTTTAGTTTTACTTTTATTTATACTTATTCCATGATATATACTTTGTGAGTATTATTGTCCACATCTTTTGCATTGTACGTGACTTAGGTGAATTAGGAGTTGCACAAAAGATCTAAGTCATGGGTTCCTTGCAAATAGATAATTTGTTCACAGCCAGTTAATGGGCTTAGGCAACCCATTAGAGGCTATAGTGCACCACCTCGTAATTGGAGGGTTGACTTATCTTGGCTATTGGGATAGGTTTCCCATGGTGAATGCACTAGTGTGTATGGTTGCACATTGGACATGACCTATGATGAGTTATGGCTTAAGGCTATCAAGTAGTCATGACTACACCAAGTTGTTTCATTGTATTGTTTCTCAACCTTGAGAGAATATTGAGCTGTGCTGAAGGGTGAATGCACTAGTGTGTATGGTTGCACATTGGACAAGACCTATGATGAGTTATGACTTAAGGCTATCAAATAGTCATGACTCCACCAAACTTTTTCATTGTATTGTTTCTCAACCTTGAGAGAATATTGAGTTGTGTTGAAGTTAGTAGTGGCTTTGATTTATGGGTGAGATCGTAAGCTGATCATATATTCCCTATGGGTTGGGTCATTGTTGATGGAAACCGGTAGCAATAGGTATTCTTAATAAAGGCACTATGATATCTCTTGGGATTGAGACAGTGTGTCTCCTTGGGTAATCCTAAGGAGGTGTGCTCATGAAAACTATGGTCGTAGTAGTTCCTTAAGTGGAACTTTACATAGGCTCTTTGGGAGCTAAGATATGTTAATTGAACACACAATAGGAGGATCTGTAACTCAAAGATGGTAGAGGCAGTCTTGAAAGGCTGATAGCTTTCACCTTGTTAGACTACGGACTCCAGTTCATGAAGAGACTGAAGACAATGGATAGCAGGTCATGGACCTCAGCACTTGGTGTCTCATTGTTATTTACATAAGATGCTGGAGTTCAATTGATTCTCTATAGTGAGATGTTGAATCAACTTTAGAATTGGATTCTAAGGGAGCCAATATTCTTATAAGTTCCAATGGTTCCCGCTTTGAGCTCATATACCTTGTTGGCATGGGTTATGAGGGTCAGATTGACTCTACCTTCACTTTTGTGCATAAAAGCATTTTGATAATTATGCAAGGTTGCATAGGGGTAAGTGAATAAGGTCTATGGATTGGCTTAATTGATTAATTACCAGGCCTTATTAGGTTAATTAATTAATTAGAACCCATTTTAGGCCAGATTAAGTGACCCAAGCCAATGTGGGCTCAAGTCACTTAAGCCCACTTAGGAACCCTATAAATACCCCCTAGGGGTTAGGGTTTCCACAGATTTTATCTTCCACCATTCAGAGAGATTGAAATCTATAACCTCCACTCTCTTTTCCTTTCCATTGAAAGTATACCAAGATCAAGGTTGAAGTCATCGGGTAGAAGACTTGGGGTTTACTAGACTTTTGTGATTTTGATCTTCATCTTCACTATGTGGATTTGATTCGGGAACATCCAAATATGAGGTATGGTTTTTGTTAGTACTTTCTAAATCCTTTTAAAGTAATTTTTTTTTTTTTTTTTTTTTTTGTGTATTGGATTTAGAAAAAGCCTAGGATAGTTATGCATGTTTTTAACCTAATCCAGACTTGGAAAATGAAGGGATCTGGGTTTTTCCCATCAATACCTAAGTCATCTAGTTTAGTACAACATTCATATCCACCAATGACATCAATTCAAGTCCTTTCACTCTCACATGAGAGCTCCACACCATTCGCCCTGCCTTGACCTTAGCCACCTACATTTCTAGAACTATCTCTACCTAAGGCATCCATAAAAAGTAACCAAGTGTGATTTGAACACAATGCTTGATATTCCTCATCCACTATAGTTTTCCACTCTTTCTTGGATAAAGCTTCTTTATAGGGTATGAGGTTCTCTGGTAGAAATTTTAGATTTTTGTGCTTTTTGTTTATCATAAATGAAAATTGACTCTAAGTCAAGAGTTCTTGAGCCTAAATGAAAAATAAATGACTCTGGGTCATAAATGAAAATCGACTCTAGGTCGAGAGGTCTAGGCTCTAAATGAAAAAGGAAATGACTCTGGGTCATAAATGAAAAATGACTTGGGGTTAAGAGCTCTAGGCTCTAAATAGAAAAGAAATGACTCTGGGTAATAAATGAAAAACGACTTTGGGTCGAGTACTTTAGGCTTTAAATGAAAAAGGAATGCATGTGGGACTTAAATGAAAATAAACTTTAGGTCGAGAGCTCTAGGCTCTAAATGGAAAAGAAATGACTCTTGGTGATAAATGAGAGTTGACTCTAGGTCGAGAGCTCTGGGTTCTAAATGAAAAAAAAAAACTCTGAGTCATAAATGAAAAATGACTCTAGGTCGAGAGCTCTGGGTTCTAAATGAAAAAAAAAACTTTGAGTCATAAATGAAAAATGACTCTAGGTCGAGAGCTCTGGGCTCTAAATGGAAAAGAAATGACTTTGGGTCATAAATGAAAAACGATTCTAGATCGAGAGCTCTAGGCTCTGATTACTACTCAAAAAGTGCTTTTTCATAGCTTGTAATTAACTCTTTTAAACACTTTTGAGTAGTAGTTATTGCCTTTTAACCCAATTAACATGTTAAGGACCCTTGCAATCAATTCTAATCAAATTGTGTTAAGTTTTGGTGTTTTGATAGCTTTTTGATCACCAAAGCAATCCAAGATTGAGGAGAGTTATTTGGAATCCATGGCAAAGCAATGGAAAGCTCAGAAACATGAAGAACCAAAGCTTTGAAGTCCTTTGCCATAAGCAAATCCGGAATGCAAGGATAGAAGCAAAGAGGAGAAAAGCAAAGAGGAAAACAGAGGACAGCAGCTGCAGTCTTCTTTCATACTTTTGGAGCACTTCCCGAAGTCAATTTTCTACATTCTATATACCATTTCAAAGCTCAGGAAGTCAAGAATCCAACGCTTCAAACCGTGTACGATTTGGAGTTGAAATGAGGAAGTTACAGCCATTGGAAGACAACTACATCAAGCTGAAGGAAGAATTTTGCACAGCGCTGCGAAATCACCCTTTTGTTGCGAAATGATTTCGCAGCCTTTTTGCACAGTGCTGAGGAATTCCTCCTGAAGTTTCACGATGCGATGGAAGCCAAACTCCGCAAGATAGAAGCCAACTTCGCAGCACTGCGGAATCAGCCTTTTGCTGCGAAGTAATTTCGCAGCCCTTTTTGTTCATCTGGGAAATCTCGCAGACCTCATTTTCACCTGCGAAACGGTCCTGAAGCTTGCCGATAGTTGTGCACCGACTCTTTTAGATCTTTTCTTCTGATATTTTTGTGTCTAAATTTCCATTTTCTCCTTGTATTCAGCCACTCATGTAATTCCTTAGCTAGGAAGTATCCAAGGAAGGGTAAATTACCTTCCTATATAAACTCCCTTGCATCAATTGTAAAAAGAATCCATCATATAATCCATCATATAATATATCATATATAGAATCAACGAACAGAGCACTTGCTCTGTTTTTCATATATATTCTTGTTTTCTTGTTAGTTTTCTTTCTAGCCAATCAAACTCTGAGGATTTTTCCTCAGAGGATGAGAGGCGAGGCTCTTTGTATCTTGGAGTGAAGAAAGCCGGGTAAGTTTCCACATGCATAAATTGGAAGTTTTGTTGTTTTAGTGTTTAATGAAGAGAAAGTGTGACCCGTTAATGGTTTTTATCTTTTTAGTTAACTTAAAATGCTTTTAAATCACCTGGGCCAACACTTGGTAAGGCAAGTGATCTCCGTCCATGGAGATTCACTAGTTTACCTCTTGCGAGCCTCTAGGAGGTGACTTGAAGGTAGGATTTTCTAGAATTGCCAACACTTGGTAAGCTTTTGGACTCCAAGGAGACATCCATTAGTTATCTCTTGCGAGCTTTTGACGGGTAATCCAAGGTTAAAGATCACCTTGAATGGCAAGTGCTAGGTGAGAGGTATGAGCCATTGCAAGATGCATCAGTGAGAGGGATTTATTGTTTGAACCCATTAATGGGAAGCATCTGTACAACACCGGTTGGAGAAGGAACTATATGTTAATTCTCTAATGCGAGGAAAAGAAACAAGTGACCGAAACTCTCCTTTTTGTACAAGGAGTCCGAGCCTAGTGATCTAAACTCCAAGAAACACTTTTCTTTGTAATTAAAATTAGTTACTATTTTTGGTTAGCTTAAAACCAATCATTTTTCAAACATCTTTATGTTTTCTTTTAAAGCTAACCTTGAAATGAAAAGGCACCAATTCAGCTTTGAATTAATATCATTTGTGAAGTGAAAACCCATCCCAGTGAACGATCCTAGAGCCACTATGCTATAGTAGCTTTGTCTTTGCTACCCTAGTATATGGTGTAATAGGTTATAAATTTTGTTGATTACTTCCTCAATCAAGGAGCACCAGCTGGACATGAATCAGTTGAGACAGCAATTAGGCATGAATCAAATGGTGCCGCTGCCGGGGAATGAATCAAATGGCGCCGTTGCCGGGGATGGTGCCACTTTGCAGTGATATGATCTTTTGAGAACACTTGTGATCTTCATCACAAGTTTGGTGACTTTTCTTTTCCTTTTTACTAACTCTTTTTATTTGTTTATTTTTCTTTGTTCATATTTTAGTATATCTTTTAGTTAGCTTTTAGTTTACCTTAGTTTTTTCTTAGAATTGTTTTTCTTTTGTTTTCTTTTGTTTTCTCTATTTTTAATTCACAATTTGCTAGTTGTGCATGCCATATTGAATACGAGATAGCAGAGGAAGCCATGAACTTCATCAGTTATGTGGCTGAATTTTCAAGAGAATGGGGTGAACCAAATGCTAGAGATATGGGAAGAATGACGTCTCAACCTAAAGCTAAGGGTGAGATGTATATTTTGAATGACGGCATGGACATGAAGGCAGAGATTGCAGCTATGGAAAGGAGATTGGATGAGCTAGAAATGAAGAACATGCAAGAAGTGCAAGTCATCTCTCAGACACCATTGCAAGCTATGCCTTGTGCCATTTGTCTATCTTATGAGCACTTGGGGGAAGAGTGTCCTATCATTCCAATGGAGAGGGAAATGTTTGGTGATTGCAACACCTACAATTCCAATTGGAGGGACCATCCAAAGTTCTCTTGGAAACCACAGCCACCTTAGTACCAGCAACCTGCTCAACACCACAGCAAGCCTCAAACCTTGAACAAGCTATGATGAATCTTAACAAGGTCATGGAAGACTTTGTTGAAGCTCGAAAATCCATCAATGCTCAGCTCAGTCAAAGAATTGACAGTGTAGAGAGTTCATTGAACAAAAAGAGGGATGAAGTGCAAAATGATCTATCTCAGAAGATAGATAATCTCCAAGATTCAATCTCAAGGTTTGCCAACCTCAACACAGTGCAAGAGAAAGAAAACTCTCCTTCTCAACCTTATCAAAATTCCATGAGTATCCATGAAATGGAGGCTAAGGAAGGAGAATCTTCGCAAAAGAGGGAAGTCAAAGAAGTGATCACTCTGAGGAGTGGTAAAGAGGTTGATATGGCCACATTCAAACAAGAGCATGAAACAGAGAATGAAACAGAGAAAAAGAAGAGGGAGGAAATTAAAGGAAAGAGAAAGGGAATTGTTTCCATTGCCATCATACAATGCAAATCTCTAATGAAGGATGCTAACTTCATATGGGATCCGGGCAAGCTAAACCAAGGAGCAAATTTTTTTATGGACTTAGTCTTTCTTAAAACTAGCTAGTCCATATCTTTTTGTTTTACTTATTACTTGTTTTAATTTTGATTTCAATGCTTTAATTTTGATTTTAATGCTTTAATTCTACTTTGTTTTGATGTAATATAGGTTTTTGGATGATCTCAGGTCGGAGGAAATGCAAAGAAATTGAAAGGAAGTCTTTCGGAGCGAAAACGGGGCAAAAACAGGGCAAAAACAAGGTAAAAACAGGGGTATGCGAGATTTCGCAGCCTCTGCGAAATCGGCACTTTGCTGCGAAACCATTTCGCAACACATTTGACTCCTCTGCGAAAATTTTCGCAGCTGCGAATCCAAGAATGGCACACGAGTGCCACTTTGCAGCACAGGAGCCCCCATTTCGCAGCTGCGAAAGCGGCTGCGAAGCACCAAAGCATGAAATCGTCCATTTCGCAGCCAAAACTCCATTCCGCGGGGTGTTTCGCAGTTGCGAAACCGATTTTTGGCACACGAGTGCCATTCCGCGGTACAGTGACCCCAATTTCGCAGTTGCGAACCACCAAAGCATGAAAGATCCCATTTCCGTAGGGAAAGCCCAATTTTGCAGGGTATTTCAAAGCTGCGAAACAGCTGTGAAGCATAAAAACTCCCAATTTCGCAGCCAAAGCCCCATTTCGCAGGGTGTTTTACAGCTGCGAAATGGCTGCGAACGTAAAAACTTCCAATTTCGCAGCCAAAGCTCCATTTCGCAGGGCACTTTTGGGCTGCGAAATCACTTTTGAGCTTCGAAATGGCTGGGAAATCATCTCCAAGCTTCAAAATGGCTACGAAATCACCTCAAAGCTTCGAAATGACTGCGAAATCACCTCCAAGCGTCGAAATGACCTTCAAATTGTGAAATTGACTTGAAAAATGGAGGGAGCTTTGCAAAAACACCTTGCAAAGCCAAGGGAAGTTGCTAAAATGCCAACAGAGCCACCTCTCTCCATTTCAGCCATGGTCAAGACTAGAGGAAAGCCCCGCGCACCCTGAGACCACAGATGCATCAGCTCCATATGACTTGCCATTACTTGATCATCTCTTTACTTTTGTCTTTACATATTATAGTAGTATACATAGCTCCATGTTTTGATGTTTTATATTCTGGGATTAGAGCTATCCATTGATCATATCTTATATTCTACTTTCTCAGATTCATATATAAACATCATTTTTTTGTTTAAGCTTAGCATTTTTCTATTTTCTCTACTCACTAACTCCTATGTTTTCTTTGAAACATGTGGTTTCTCCTATACGACTCAGACTCCATGTCACTCAGGAGGTACCACTTCCTCCCTATTTTTTAATCGCTTTTGTCACATTGAGGACAATGTTCAGCTTGGTTGGGGGGAGAGTTGAGGAAGTAAGTATTGTTATTAATGCTAAGTTATTTTGATAATTTAGTTGTTTTTTTTTGCTTATCTTTAAAATTTTTAAGTTTTTTATTCTACTCTCCATGGTTATTAAAGAAAAATTTTCAAAATGAAAAGGGAGAAATTGAATTTTTGTCTTTTTACTTGACTTAGAGTTTGTATTATGCTTACTAAAGTTGATGAATTGTTGAAACATCTAGTGATTTCAACCTTAGTTCTTCCACTTTAAGCTATCCACACACTGTGCACACTAGGTTCCGATTATAAGATGAAAAACTATTTTCCCCCTTGACTTAGGAAAATTTTAGACTTGGTACCTTTGACCTCATTTAATAGTGTTGGGACACCTTATGAAAGGCCAATGAGCCTTTGAAAAAAAAAAAAAAAAAAAAAAAAAAAAAAGAAAAATGTTTGCTTACCTTGAAACCCGAGCAAGGTCTGAGGGGTATATGGTGAAAATCTTTAAAACCTGGTGCCCTAAGCCTTCATTGGTTGGGAGTCACCAACCTCAATGCTCATTACATGGGTGAATAGGTGGAGTTTAACATACTGTAGGTGCTTGGGTATTAAAATTCATTCTCAAAAGTCCGGGGTGAAATCCGAGGAGTTAGTGGTTGAAAAATCCTTAAAGCTTGATGCCCTAAACCTTGATTGGTTGGGAGTCATCGATGGACCCTCGTTACATGGACAATTTAGAAAAAAATGCCTTTAAGCTTTGCACTCCTACAAGAAAAAAAAAATTGTGAGAAAAGAGGTGCGTTCTTAGCCTATTGGAAATTGATTAGTTTACTAAGCTTTGAAAAGAACTAGGTTGGGGGGAGAGATTAGTTCAACATACTATATCCGGAAGCTAATAAGTAACACATAGATTTTTGTGGAAGAGTAAGGGTTGGACCTTTGGGAGTGGAAATTATTTTGAAGCCTAAATTTGCATAATGCCTACTCTTTATGAATTGTGACTAGACAAATTATTTGATAGCTCCTATTGAAGTTTGAGTTTTATTTCTTTCATGTTCCATGTGAGAGTTAGATCAGTCATGCCACTTAAACATTTTTTGAAGTGATCAGCATGATGTTGTAAATTATGGTACTTTTATTTTATTTTTTTCTCCTTCATTGCTAAGGGACTAGCAATATGTCGGTTGGGGGGAGTGATTACTACTCAAAAAGTGCTTTTTCATAGCTTGTAATTAACTCTTTTAAACACTTTTGAGTAGTAGTTATTGCCTTTTAACCCAATTAACATGTTAAGGACCCTTGCAATCAATTCTAATCAAATTGTGTTAAGTTTTGGTGTTTTGATAGCTTTTTGATCACCAAAGCAATCCAAGATTGAGGAGAGTTATTTGGAATCCATGGCAAAGCAATGGAAAGCTCAGAAACATGAAGAACCAAAGCTTTGAAGTCCTTTGCCATAAGCAAATCCGGAATGCAAGGAGAGAAGCAAAGAGGAGAAAAGCAAAGAGGAAAACAGAGGACAACAGCTGCAGTCTTCTTTCACACTTTTGGAGCACTTCCCGAAGTCAATTTTCTACATTCTATATACCATTTCAAATCTCAGGAAGTCAAGAATCCAACGCTTCAAACCGTGTACGATTTGGAGTTGAAATGAGGAAGTTACAGCCATTGGAAGACAACTACATTAAGTTGAAGGAAGAATTTTGCACAGCGCTGCGAAATCACCCTTTTGTTGCGAAATGATTTCGCAGCCTTTTTGCACAGTGCTGAGGAATTCCTCCTGAAGTTTCACGACGCGATGGAAGCCAAACTCCGCAAGATAAAAGCCAACTTCGCAGCACTGCGAAATCAGCCTTTTGCTGCGAAGTAATTTCGCAGCCCTTTTTGTTCATCTGCGAAATCTCGCAGACCTCATTTTCACCTGCGAAACAGTCCTGAAGCTTCCCGATAGTTGTGCACCGACTCTTTTAGATCTTTTCTTCTGATATTTTTGTGTCTAAATTTCCATTTTCTCCTTGTATTCAGCCACTCATGTAATTCCTTAGCTAGGAAGTATCCAAGGAAGGGTAAATTACCTTCCTATATAAACTCCCTTGCATCCATTGTAAAAAGAATCCATCATATAATCCATCATATAATATATCATATATAGAATCAACGAACAGAGCACTTGCTCTGTTTTTCATATATATTCTTGTTTTCTCGTTAGTTTTCTTTCTAGCCAATCAAACTCTGAGGATTTTTCCTCAGAGGATGAGAGGCGAGGCTCTTTGTATCTTGGAGTGAAGAAAGCCGGGTAAGTTTCCACATGCATAAATTGGAAGTTTTGTTGTTTTAGTGTTTAATGAAGAGAAAGTGTGACCCGTTAATGGTTTTTATCTTTTTAGTTAACTTAAAACACCTTTTAATCACCTGGGCCAACACTTGGTAAGGCAAGTGATCTCCGTCCATGGAGATTCACTAGTTTACCTCTTGCGAGCCTCTGGGAGGTGGTTTGAAGGTAGGATTTTCTAGAATAGCCAACACTTGGTAAGCTTTTGGACTCCAAGGAGACATCCATTAGTTATCTCTTGCGAGCTTTTGACGGGTAATCCAAGGTTAAAGATCACCTTGAATGGCAAGTGCTAGGTGAGAGGTATGAACCATTGCAAGATGCATCAGTGAGAGGGATTTATTGTTTGAACCCATTAATGGGAAGTATCTGTACAACACCGGTTGGAGAAGGAACTATATGTTAATTCTCTAATGCGAGGAAAAGAAACAAGTGACCGGAACTCTCCTTTTTGTACAAGGAGTCCGAGCCTAGTGATCTAAACTCCAAGAAACACTTTTCTTTGTAATTAAAATTAGTTACTATTTTTGGTTAGCTTAAAACCAATCATTTTTCAAACATCTTTATGTTTTCTTTTAAAGCTAACCTTGAAATGAAAAGGCACCAATTCAGCTTTGAATTAATATCATTTGTGAAGTGAAAACTCATCCCAGTGAACGATCCTAAAGCCACTATGCTATAGTAGCTTTGTCTTTGCTACCCTAGTATATGGTGTAATAGGTTATAAATTTTGTTGATTACTTCCTCAATCAAGGAGCACCAGCTGGACATGAATCAGCTGAGACACCAATTAGACATGAATCAGGCTCCAAATGGAAAAGAAATTACTTTGGGTCATAAATGAAAATCGACTCTAGGTTCAAACCTCTTGGCTCTAAATGGAAATGAAAAGACTCTGGGTCATAAATGAAAAATGATTCTAGGTCGAGAGCTCTAAGCTCTATATGAAAAGAAATTACTCTAGGTCATAAATGAAAATGAACTATGGGTCGAGAGCTGTGGGCTCAAAATTGAAAAGAAATAACTATGGTTCATAAATGAAAAACGACTCTGGGATCTAAACAAAAAAGAAATGACTTGGGTCATAAATTAAAAGCAACTCTAGGTCAAGAGCTATGAGGTCTAAATGGAAAAGAAATGACTCTGGATCATAAATGAAATACGACTTTGGGTTGAGAGCTGAGGGCTCTAAATTAAAAGAAATCACACTGGGTCATAAAAGAAAATTGACTCTGGGTTGATAGGTCTGGGCTCTAAATAGAAAAGAAATTACTCTTAGTCATAAATGAAAAATGACTCTAGGTCGAGAGCTCTTAGCACTAAATGGAAAAGAAATGACTTTGGGTTATAAATGAAAATCAACTTTGAGTCGAGAGCTCTGGGTTATAAATGGAAAAGAAATGACTCTGGATGATAAATGAAAATCGACTCTGGGCTCTAAATGAAAAAGAAATAACTCTGGGTTATAAATGAAAAACGACTCTGGGCTCTAAATGAAAAAGAAATGACTCTAGCTCATAAATGGAAAACGACTCTAGGTCTAGAGCTGCAGGCTCTAAATGGAAAAAAAAATGACTTTGGGTCATAAATGAAAAACGATTATGGGTCGAGAGCTATGGGCTCTAAATGGAAAAGAAATGACTTTGGGTCAGAAATGAAAATTGTTTCTAGGTCGGGAGCTCTGGGCTTTAAATGAAAAGAAAAGACTCAAGATCATAAATGAAAATCAACTCTGGGTCGAGAGCTTTGGGCTCTAAATGACAAAGAAATGACTCTAGGTCATAAATGAAAAATGACTTTGGGTTGAGACCTTCGGGCTTTAAATGGAAAAAAAATTACTTTGTGTCATAAATGAAAAACGACTCTGGTTTGACAGCTCTAGGCTCTAAATGGAAAATAAATGACTCTGGGTCATAAATGAAAATTGACTCTAAGTCAAGAACTCTGGACTTTAAATGGAAAATAAATTAATCTGTGTCATAAATTAAAAACGACTCTGGGTCCAGAGCTCTAGGCTCTAAATGGAAAAGAAATGACTTTGGGTCATAAATGAAAATCAATTGTGGGTCAAGAGCTCTGGGCTCTAAAAGGAAAAGAAATAAGTCTGGATGATAAATGAAAATTGACTCTGGGTCGAGAACTCTGGGCTCTAAATGAAAAAGTAATAACTCTAAGTCATAAATGAAAAAACAACTCTAGGTATAAAGCTCCAGGCACTAAATGAAAAAGAAACGACTCTAGGTCATAAATGAAAAACGACTCTGGGTCAAGAGCTCCAGGCTCTAAATGGAAAAGAAATTACTTTAGGTCATAAATGAAGAATGACTCGAGGTCGAGAGTTTTGGGCTCTAAATGAAAAGAAATGACTCTAGGTCATAATTGAAAATTGACTCTAGATCAAGAGCTCTAGGCTCTAAATGGAAAAGAAATCAATCTGGGTCAGAAATAAAAATCAACTGTGGGTCGAGAGCTCTGGGCTCTAAATAGAAAAGAAATGACTCTGGGTGATAAATGAAAATCGACTCTAGGACAAGAGCCCTAGGCTCTAAATGAAAAAGAAATCACTTTGGGTCATAAATGTAAAACAACTCTGGTCCATAGCTCCAGGCTCTAAATGAAAAAAAAAATCACTCTACATCATAAATGAAAAAAGACTCTTGGTCAAGAGCACCTGACTCTAAATGGAAAAGAAATTACTCTAGTTCATGAATGAAAAACGACCCTAGGTCGAGACCTCTGGGCTCTAAATTAAAAGAAATGACTTTGGGTCATAAATGAAAATTGGCTCTACGTCGATAGCTCTGGGCTCTAAACGTAAAAGAAATGACTCTGGGTCATAAATGGAAAAGAAATGACCATGTGTGGACCCCACATTTCGGCTCAATGCGTTCCCCACTCAAATGGCGAGCTCGATTTTTATTTCGAAAAATTGATTTTTATTGATTAGGAAAAATGACTTGGAGTCGCCACTTATTTTTGTTTTATTTTTAAAGGGTAAACAAAATAAGAAAGAAAAACCCTAAGTGTGACTCCTTATTTTGGAAAAGGCGGTCTGTGAAAAACCGGATCAGGTTCGGGGGTCAGGTTACTTATCGGGAAGGTACGGTAAAGACCATAGCACCCCTCTAAGTCCCTAAAGTCGGGTCTCTACTAATAAAATGAAGCTAACATGGCAATCAATGAGAAAATCAATGAATACTCGAATCGATCATGCACATATGAGTATCAGAATATGCAATAGAGGATAACCGAGGTGGAAATGGATGCGTACCTGATCAGCAAACGGCAACGCGCTATCACAAAATGGGATTAGTGCATAGTAATGAGCATAAAGTATATCACTCATATCATCAAACCAGATAAAGAAACACCAATAGCATGCATGACATCTCATTCAAATTCATTTTTATTTTAAAGAAAATTTATTTGATGTGGGGCCCCCACCAAAGCCCATTTATTTTTGTATGAATTAATTTCGTAAATTCTATCACCAAGAATTACGAAAAATAAATTCACACTTATTTTAAAACATTTTTGAAAATCAAAGAAAATTTGAAAGTGGCTCGCCAAAAAGAAAAAGGCGACCAAATTTTATTAAAAATGAAATGTTGGTATCTAAAAACCCTAAGGATGGAAAATTTGATGACTTGAAAACATTTTAAAAACCAAAAGTTGGAAAATCATTTCAAAACAGGGTTGGAAATTATTATTTTGAAATCAAAGGGAAAGAGTTTGAGGGATGGCACGTGGCCTAGAAGTGGCCATGCTAAAGGTGGCCATGCAGTGAGTGTCCTCTTCTGTAGCTCCTCTTTGTGCTTTTCTCCTCTTTTACCATATCCACTGAATCTTCCATCACAAAAGCAGACTCATCAAAATCTTCTTCATTTTTTTAAAACCTCGGATGCCATTGAGGCCTTCAACTTAGCAATACTAGCTTCAGCACCGGGACCTATGCCATTGTCCTTCCTAAGAAAAGGCTTTGACCCCAAATGATTCCTGGTGGCACATCTTAACACCATTTATTGTCTACAGTCCGGGTAGAGTCCACTTCTTTTGAAACACAAGACCTAGAAACTATCCATTCTTCCTGGTAATGACTATCAGATGCATAAGAAGCAGGGTTCTTCACGTTGTTAGGCTGGTAACAGTCCATTTCTGGTTGAGCCTCGGGACAATTTGCTCTTCTCGGTCCATCAACCTAGTCCAGTGCAGCTTGTAGGGTCGAAATCTCAAGCTGGGTGTGAAGATTCAAGACCACGAGAGCAGTGCTTAGTGCCTCCACCTCCGGGAGCAGCAGTGGGTTCATTGGTATCCGTGATGCAATTGAAGACGCCATCGAGACGGGTCTCATTTGAGAGAACTATGCATGCAACCTGGAATGACCACTATTTAGAGACTGACTAGCAGTTGCTCTTGACATAGATGCTCCATGATAATTTCCAAGGATTTCTCTTAGGTTATTAGCACGCATGTGCTTCAATTGTCTTGGACTGACATCTTCAGAACTTAAGTTCCTACCAGAACAGCTGCAATTCCCTTCTTCTCAACAAGGATGTGGCATGTATCAGAACTTTGAAGAATTGTTTCAAGAGGACGAGCAACATTGTTTATGCATTCTGGAAGGAAAGATTCAATATTAGCCAATGAAGCATCGGATGAGAACTCTATGTACTGCTCAGAGCTTTCCATATTGGATGATTCCTTATCATCTGATGCAACTAAATTCCTGTCTTCAGCATCAGTTTCCAGCTAGGTATTGCATGTATCACCAACACCACTATCGAGGTCCAGGCTATCACAAGTGTTTTCCTCTGTGCTTGAAAGAACTTTTATATCAGAAAATTTAACACATGAGTGAACAATTATGTGTTCACCAGGGTAGCTTTGGGCCAATCAGTCAGGTCTTCGATTGCCCATATAGAGCAACCTTCACCTTATCCATGTCATGCTGAGGAATTCATTTTCTCCAGAAACTCCCAATGCAAGCGGGTCTTCAATCCAAGCCTCCTTATAATGTGATAAAAAAACGGAGTTGGGGTCACTGGATTCATCTTCCACTGAAGAGTAGAAAGCACCAGAAGTTCCATCCTCAGAATCGTCTTCACTTCAAGCACATATTTTGTCTCCTCAACCTACATGTCCAAGAGAAGAGGAACATCCGGTTTTACTGGAGCTTGACTTTCTCTTCTCACGGGCACTTTCCTCATGGGACTCTCTATCTGATATGTTGATGCAGCTGCACTTTCTCCCTCATTCTCATGGTATTCCAATCTGCTTCCACGGATGCTGCAACCGACACCACAGCCTCTTGAACGCGAGTGGAATCCAGATGGCAATGGACCTAATGGAGGCCTCTCAATGGGTTTACTTTAAGAGCTTCTTGAGGGCCCAAAGGATATTGCAGAACCTGGACTTAGGACGCCATCTGAAGGGATTATCATGATAACAAGGACCACGTGGCAGTTATGCTGGATGAGTTGGAAATTCCATGGCTTGGGGCTGCAATTGAGTGGAAGATTATCCTGACGCAGGTGCATTTAGTACAAGAACAGGAGACGGCATGGCTTGTACGCTAGAAGACACTATGTGCCTTCACAGGACATTGGGTATGGTAAATGGGGACATCATTAATGAACAAGCATGGTAATGAGCTAGATGAATATAAGGGATGGGAACTTGGGTGTGGTTATGAATTTGATGAGTATGGGGGGAAAGAGAGATGAAGGGCTAGGCATAGGAATTCAAGTTCGTGAAAATGATGGGAACAAGTTGATGGATTAGGTGGTGGCAGGTTTGATGGGTGGTAATGTAGGGAATGGATGATGAATGGTTCATGAGGAGTGATGGTATAGTTAATGGAGCATGTGCATGAGGACATGAGAGATGCGGGTTGGATGAGTATAAAAAAGAGACGGGTATGGAGATGATGTGTTTAGTGGGTATGAGGATGGGAAGGTGATAGTGAGAGGGAAAACAGGTTTGGGGGTGTTAGGAAATAGAAATATGGGTACGGAGATGTGGAGCCATGCATGACTGAACGGGTTGCCTATTCCCAGTTTTTCTTTTCCACAGATTCACAGCATTTCCTTGAGTAAGTTTCCTCTGTAACATCCCATGACCTTTTCCCATTCATTATAAAGCATGCGCGGGCCCCATCGAGAGAAACACCCATTCATCATTGTTGTTTCATTGTGGTCCCTCACTGTATATAACTAGAACCTTCTGTAGCTACTATGGAATTATCACCACTATTACAAGAGGATGAAACCCAAGCAACGTCACCTGAGGAGTGCTCCACACTTTCTGCAATCACTTCAATAAGGTTTCAGTCAACAGTCAACTTGTTCAAGGTCAATGTTCCTGTCTTGTCATTGCAGAGAGCATCCATGCATGCCATTTCCTCAATGGCCATCATTCTTTTAGTGATTGTATCCTGCTAAAAGACTTTCTTCGAGCACAAGAGTTCTCATCACAAAAACGCCCAAAAAGGATATTGGGGCACTAATGGGGGATGTACTCACCACGACCTGGGTTTGGCATAAGGTCCAGTATAACTGCCTCCTCTGTATCATGCCCAGAAACTGAGAGATTCCCAAGGCGATGAACTTTTCAAGCTTGACTTCGAGGATTCGAATCTGAAAATACATCTAGAGGGGGTGGCACAACAATCTCCCATGGTATAACATGTAGTTTCAATGCGTATGAAGTTTGAATCATGACGAAGATCACAATCTTCCAAGAAGGACTTCCTGATTCGATTTCCTGAACTACAACCCATTTTGGTGATCACCCTGCTCAACTCTAGCAGTATAGATGCATGAACCATCAGCAGTCAAGAGGCAATACTAATGCCCAGGTATGGCAGTCACCAATTCTGAGCAGAATAATTCAACAACTCCCTGAGCAGTGAGTCAATAATGACCCAAACTCAGAATAAATGTCCACATGAAGAACAGGTACTGCTTCATGCAATTCAGATCTAACCCTTTGGACCACATGGTGAAGGTCGTCTGTCTTTTTCCAGTCCATTGTGCAGCACAATCTCCTTAAGAGCCTCACTGTCGTTGGTATGGTGATTGGTATGGTGATTACATTCCAGATTCAATAGAAAGGGTGCATCTATAAACACAGTAAAGGCACCGGCCAAAGCATTCACAATATACGCATTCTCACGAGGATTTAGCTCAAGTTTCTTTCCTCTGGACGTCCAATGCGATCTACATAGCTTTTCAGGCACTCAGAAATACTCAACTGTATGGAAAGTGACCCTCATGAGGCTCTCTCAGAGACACCCCACCTCCAAACCATGATAGCCAATCCCAAATGAGATATTTAACACCACAACCACAGCAAAATCAAAGGGATGAAAACAAAGGCAGAGACCAGAGTGAAAATTGAGAGAATGATGGACTGGGAATCAGGTAAAGCACGAATGTATAAAGCCTCATTTCAGGTGACATCCATGGGCTCATACAGGTGAGGAGATCTTAAGCTAGACTTACAGAGTATATGAAAAACAGAGTCCCACTAGCTCCAAACCAAATCACAAGAATGACAGTAAGATCAACAGCAACAGAGCATAAGAAAGGATCCAAAAACCAATAAAATTCAGCATGTAATCCATATTATCCAACTCAAATTGACGAGCAATGTAGAGTAAATCAAAATGGGAAAGAGATGAGAAATATATGAATCAAAGTAAGCAAGAAACTCACCTCAAACTTACCTGCAACTACTCTCTTCCTCTGTTATCTCTTTTTTTAAGCTCTTGCTCTCTGTCTTGCTTCTCAAGGTACTCCCAATGAGCTCCCCTCAGCCACCAGAAAACACATTACCCTCTCGCATTACCTCACTCTCTCTCCCTCTCTCAAAATATCTCTCTGTTTTTGTCTCTTCCTCCAGAAAACCTCCTTCTCAAGAATCCTTTTTTCCTTCAAAAATCCCTCAGACCAGCCTCTGTGAGCCTCCCCTCCAGTTGCTCTTTCTCACCCAAAATAACCAAACAAAAGCCCGCCACCCTCAAGATTTCTCTGCCGCCTCCTCAAAAAGCAACCACACCCCCTGCAGCAGACGCCCCCTCTCTCTGGAAGCACCACCACCTGCAGGAGACGCTCCCCCATAACAGAAACATACCTCTTCTGCAGCTCCCCTCTAGGTGTCAATTCCTGATTGGTCCATCAATTCCACTATTTTGATCCCATATTGACTAATCCGGGAGTGACACGTGGCCATGCAAGATGGTGACACTTGTCAAGCATCAGCTACAAAAATGACTCCCAAAATGGGGGTCTACACCATGGTTTATAAATGAAAATCAACTTTGGGTTGAGAGCTCTAGGCTCTAAATTAAAAGAAATGACTCTAGGTCATAAATGAAAATCAACTTTGGGTCAAGAGCTCCGGGATCTAAATAGAAAAGAAATGACTCTGGGTCATAAACGAAAATCGACTTTGAGTCGAGAAGTCCTGGCTCCAAATGCAAAAGAAATGAAACTTTGGGTCGAGAGCTCTAGGCTTTAAATGGGAAAGAAATGATTCATGGTGATAAATTAAAATCGACTTTAGGTCGAGAGCTCTGGGCTCTAAATGGAAAAAAAATGACTTTAGATCTTAACTGAAAAATGACTCTGGGTCGAGAGCTCTCAGCTCTAAATGGAAAAGAAATTACTCTGGGTCATAAATGAAAATTGACTCTGGGTTGATAGCACTAGTCTCTAAATGAACAAGAAATGACTCTAGGTCATAAATGAAAAACGACTGTTGGTCTTGAGCTCCGAGCTCTAAATGGAAAAGAAATGACTTTGGATCATAAATGAAAAGCGATTCTGGGTCAAGAGCTCTAGGCTCTAAATAGAAAAGAAATGACTTTGGGTCATCAATGAAAAACAACTCTAAGTCGAGAGCTCTAGGCTCTAAATGAAGAGAACTGAGTCTAGGTCATAAATGGGAATCGACTCTAGCTCGAGAGCTCTACGCTCTAAGTGGAAAAGAAATGACTCTGGGTCATAAATGAAAATCAAATCTGGGTCGAGAGCTCTAGGCTTTAAATGGAAAAGAAAGAATTGTGGGTGATAAATGAAAATCGACTCTAGGTCGAGAGCTCTGGGCTCTAAATGAAAAAGAAATGACTCTAGGTTTTCGATGAAAAACAACTTTAGGTTAAGAGCTCTGGGCTCTAAATGGAAAAGAAATGACTCTAAGTCATAAATGAAAAACAACTCTCGGTCGAGTGCTCTGGGCTTGAAATGGAAAAAAAATGACTTTAGGTCATATATGAAAGTTAAAATATGGGTCGAGAGCTTAAGGCTCTAAAGGGAAAAGAACTGACTCTGGGGTGATAAATGAAAATCGACTCTGAGTCGACAGCGCTAGGCTCTAAATTGAAAAGAAATGACTCTAGGTCATTAATGAAAATTGACTCTGGGTCGAGAGCGCTGATCTCTAAATGAAAAAGAAATGACTCTAGGTCATAAATGAAAAACGACTCTAAGCCAAGAGCTCCAAGCTCTAAATGGAAAAGAAATGAGTCTGGATCATACATGAAAAATGATTCTAGGTCGAGAGCTCAGGGGTCTAAATGGAAAAGAAATGACTCTGGAACATACTTGAAAAATGACTCTAGGTCGACAGCTCTAGGCTCCAAATGAAAAGAAATGACTCTGGGTCATAAGTGGGAATTGACTTTGTGTCGAGAGCTCTAGGCTCTAAATGGAAAAGAAATGACTCTAGGTCATAAATGAAAATCGACTTTTGGTCGAGAGTTCTTAGCTCCAAATGGAAAAGAAATGACTCTTATTCATAAATGAGAATCGACTCTAGGTCGAGAGCTCCAGTGTTTAAATGAAAATCAAATGACTCTAGGTCATAAATGAAAAACAACTCTTGGTTAAGAGATCCAGACTTTAAATGGAAAAGAAATGACTGTGGGTCATAAATGAAAAACGATTCTGAGTCAAGAGCTCTAGGATCTGAATGGAAAATAAATGACTCAAGGTCATAAATGAAAAATGGCTCTAGGTCGAGAGCTCTGGGCTTTAAATGAAAAGAAATGACTCTGGGTCATAAATGGAAATCGAATCTGGGTCGAGAGCTCTAGGCTCTAAATGAAAAAGAAATGACTCTCGGTCATCAATGAAAATCGACTCTAGGTTAAGACCTCTTGGCCCCAAATGGAAAAGAAATGACTCTTGGTCATAAATAAAAAACGACTCTGGGTCAAGAGCTCCGGACTCTAAATGGAAAAAAATGACTCTAGATCATAAATGAAAAAAGATTCTAGGTCGAGAACTCTGGGCACTAAATAGAAAAGAAATCACTTTAGTTCATAAATGAAAAACGACTCTAGGTCGAGAGTTTTAGGCTCTAAATTAAAAGAAATGACTTTGGGTTATAAAGGAAAATCGACTATGGGTAGAGAGCTCCGGGCTCTAAATGGAAAAGAAATGACTCTGGGTCACAAATGAAAATCGACTTTGGGTCGAGAGCTCTAGGCTCTAAATGGAAAAGAAATGACTCTAGGTCATAAATGAAAATAAACTTTGGGTTGAGAGCTCTAGGCTCTAAATTAAAAGAAATGACTTAAAATCGAGAGCTCTAGGCTCTAAATGAAAAGAAATGACTTTGGGCCATAAATGGAAATCGACTCAGGGCCGAGAGCTCTGGGTTCTAATTTAAAAGAAATGACTCTTGGTCATAAATGAAAATCGACTCTAGGTCGAGAGCTCTAGGCTCCAATTAGAAAAGAAATTAGTCTATGTCATAAATGAAAAATGAATCTGGGTCGAGAGCTCTCGACTCTAAATGCAAAAGAAATGACTCTGGGTTATAAATTAAAATTGACTCTAGGTCGAGAGCTCAAGGCTTTAAATGGAAAAGAAATGACTATAGGTCATAAATGAAAATCGACTCTAGGTCGAGAGCTCTGGGCTCTAAATGAAAAAGAAATGACTTTGGGTCAAAAATGAAAAAGGACTTTGGGTCCTGATCTCTAGGCTCTAAATTAAAATAAATGACTTTGGGTCTTAAATGAAAATCTACTCTGGGTCGAGACCTCTAGGCTCTAAATGGAAAAGAAATTACTCTGGGTCATAAATGAAAATCGACTATGGGTTGAGAGGTCTTGGCTCTAAATGGAAAAGAAATGACTCTGGGTCATAAATGAAAATCAACTCTGGGTTGAGAGCTCTGAGCTCTAAAGGGATAAGAAATGACTCTAGGTGATAAATGAAAATTGATTCTCAGTTGAGAGCTTTGGGCTCTAAATGAAAATGAAATAACTATGGGTCATAAATGAAAAATGGCTCTAGGTCTAGAGCTCTGGGCTCTAAATATAAAAGAAATGACACTAGGTCATAAATCAAAAGCAACTCTAGGTCAAGAACTCTAGGCTCTAAATGGAAAAGAAATTACTCTTCATAAATGAAAAAATGACTCTAGGTTTAAAGCTTTGGGTTTTAAATGAAAATGAAGTAACTCTGGGTCATAAATGAAAAACAACTCTAGGTTGAGGGTTCTAGGCTCTAAAAGGAAAAGAAATGACTCTGGGTCATAAATGAAAAAAGACTCTGGTTCGAGAGCTCTGGGCTATAAATGGAAAAAAAAAATGACTCTGGGTCATAAATGAAAATCAACTTTGGGTCTAAAGCTTTAGGCTCTAAATGGAAAAGAAATGACTCTGGCTGATAAATGAAAATTGACACTGGAATGAGAGCTCTAAGCTATAAATGAAAAAGAAATGACTCTAGGTCATAAATCAAAAGCAACTCTAGGTCAAGAGCTCCGGGCTCTAAATGGAAAAGAAATGACTCTGGGTCATAAAGGAAAATTAACTCTGAGTCAAGAGCTCTAGGCTCTAAAGGGATAAGAAATAACTCTGGGTGATAAATGAAAATCGTCATAGGGTCGAGAGTTCTGCGTTCTAAATGAAAAAGAAATAACTTTGGGTTATAAATGAAAAACGACTATGGGTCTAAAGCTCTAGGTTCTAAATGAAAAAGAAATGACTCTAGGTCATAAATCAAAAGCAACTCTAGGTCAAGAGCTCCAGGCTCTAAAAGGAAAAGAAATTACTCTAAGTCATAAATGAAATAGGACTCTAAGTCGAGAGCTTTGGGCTCTAAATGAAAAGAAATGACTCTGGGTTATAAATTAAAATCCACTCTGGGTCGAGGCATCAAGGAAAAGAAATGACTCTGGGTCATAAATGAAAAACGACTCTAGCTCGAGAAATCTAGGCTCTGAATGGAAAAGAAATCACTCTAGGTCATAAATGAAAATCAACTTTGGGTTTAGAGTTGTTGGCTCTAAATGGAAAAGAAATTACTCTAGATGATAAATGAAAATCGACTCTGGAGCGAGCTCAAAATGGAAAAGAAATGACTCTTGGTTGTCAATGAAAAATGACTCTAGGTCGAGAGCTCCAGACTCTAAATAGAAAATAAATGACTTTGGGTTATAAATGATAAACAACTTTGAGTCAAAAGCTCTGGGCTCTAAATGTAAAAGAAATGACCCTAGGTCTTATAAGAAAATCAACTTTGGGTCTTAAATGAAAATCGACTCTATGTCGAGAGCTCTAGGCTCTAAATTAAAAGAAATGACTCTTGGTCATACATTAAAATTGACTCTAGGTCGAGATCTCTAGGCTCTAATTAGAAAAGAAATGACTCTGGATCATAAATGAAAATCGATTTTAGGTTGAGAGTTCTGTGCTCTAAACAAAAAAGAAATGACTATAGGTCATAAATGAAAATCGACTTTGGGTTGAGAGCTCTAGGCTCTAAATTAAAAGAAATGAGTCTTGGTCATCAATGAAAATTGACTCTCGGTGGAGAGCTCTAGGCTCTAATTAGAAAAGAAATGACTCAAAGTCATAAATGAAAATCGAATCTGGGTCGAGAGCTCTATGCTCTAAATGGAAAATTAATGACTCTGGATGATAAATGAAAATTGACTCTAGGTCGAGAGCTCTTGGCTCTGAATGAAAAAGAAATGACTCTAGGTCTTATATGAAAATCCACTATGGGTAGAGAGCTATTGGCACTAAATTAAAAGAAATGACTCTTTGTCATAAATAAAGATCGACTTTGGGTCGAGAGCTCTAGGCTCTAATTAGAAAATAAATGACTCTGGCTCATAAATAAAAATTGACTCTAGGTCAAGAGCTCTGTGCCCTAAATGGAAAAGAAATGACTCTTGGTCGAGAGGTCTTGGCTCTAAATGAAAAAGAAATAACTTTGGGTCTTAAATGAAAATCGACTCCATGTTGAGAGCTTTAGGCTCTAAATTAAAAGAAATGACTCTTGGTCACAAATAAAAATCGACTCAAGGTCAAGATCTCTAGGCTCTAATTAAAAAAGAAATGACTCTGGGTCATAAATGAAAATAGATTCTAGGTCGAGAGTTCTGTGCTTGTAACGAAAAAGAAATGACTATAGATCACAAATGAAAATCGACTTTGGGTCGAGAGCTCTAGGCTTTAAATTAAAAGAAATGACTCTTGGTCATCAATGAAAATTGACTCTCAGTCGAGATCTCTAAGCTCTAATTAGAAAAAAAAAATGACTCTGCGTCATAAATGAAAATCGACTCCAAGTCGAGAGCTCTATCCTCTAAATGGAAAAGAAATGACTTTGGATGACTCAAAGTCATAAATGAAAATCGACTCTAGGTCGAGAGCACTTGGCTCTGAAAGAAAAAGAAATGACTCTAGCTCTTAAATGAAAATCCATTATGGGTAGAGCGCTATGCGCTCTAAATTAAAAGAAATGACTCTTTGTCATAAATGAAAATCGACTTTGGGTCGAGAGCTCTAGGCTCTAATTAGAAAAGAAATGACTCTAGCTCATAAATAAAAATCGACTCTAGGTCACGAGCTCTATGCTCTAAATGGAAAAGAAATGAGTCTCGGTCGAGAGCTCTTGGCTCCAATTGAAAACGAAATGACTCTAGGTCTTAAATTAAAATCGACTCTAGGTCGATAGCTCTAGGCTCTAAATTAAAACAAATGACTCTGGGTCACAAATGAAAATCGACTCTAGGTTGAGATCTCTAGGCTCTAATTAGAAAACAAATGACTTTTGGTCATAAATGAAAATCGATTCTAGGTCGAGAATTCATTGCTCTAAACGAAAAAGAAATGACTATAGATCACAAATGAAAATTGACTTTGGGTCGAGAGCTCTG